>NC_090662.1:91985370-92194588 GCF_013368605.1 Nyctibius grandis | reverse complement strand
ACAGGTCAGAGCCCCAAACTGGGACCGGTCTGAGCCTCAAACTGGGATCAGGTGCAGTCGCAAACTTGGACCGGGCTGAGCCTCAAACTGGGACCCGGGTGAGCCCCAAACTGGGACCAGATGCAGCCTCAAACTGGGACCAGGCTGAGCCCCAAAATGGGACCTCCTCTGTGCCCCAAACTGGGACAAGGCGGAGCCCCAAACTGGGACCAGGCTGTGCCCTAAACTGGGACCAGGCTGAGCCCCAAACTGGGAGCAGGTGCAGCCCCAAACTGGGACCAGTCAGAGCCCCAAATGGGACCGGGTGCCGTCCCAGACTGGGACCAGTCAGAGCCCCAAAATGGGACCAGGCTGAGCCCCAGACTGGGACCAGGTGCAGCCCTAAACTGGGATCAGGTGCAGCCCCAAACTGGGACCAGGTGCAGCCCCAAACTGGGACCGGGCTGAGCCATACACTGAGACCAGTCAGAGCCCCAAACTGGGACCAGGCGGAACCCGAAACTGGGACCAGGTGTAGCCCTAAACTGGGACTGGGCTGAGCCCTACACTGGGACCTCCTCTATGCCCCAAACTGGGACCAGTCAGAGCCCCAAACTGGGACCAGGCTGATCCCCAAACTGGGACCAAATTGAGCCCCAAACTGGGACCGGTATGTGCCCCACACTAGGACCAGGCTGTGCCCCAACGTGGAAGCAGGCTGAGCCCGAAACAGGGTCCAGGTGCACCGCCAAACTGGAACCAGTCAGAGCGTCAAACTGGGACCGGGCTGAGCCCCAAACTGGGACCAGGTTGAGCCCTAAACTGGGACCAGGCTGTGCCCCAAACTGGACAAGGCTGAGCCCCAAACTGGGACCAGGTGCAGCCCCAGACTCGGACCAAGCTAAGCCCTAAACTGGGACCAGTCAGAGCCCCAAACTGGGACCAAGTTGAGCCCCAAACTAGGACCGGTCTGATACCTAAACAGGGACAAAGTTGAGCCCCAACCTGGGACCAGGCTGAGCCCCAAATTGCAACCAGGCTGAGCCCTACACTGGGACTGCGCTGAGCCCCAAAATGGGACCAAGCTGAGATACAAACTGGGATCAGGTGTAGCCCTAAATTGGGACCGGGCTGAGCCCCAAACTGGATCAGGTGCAGCCCCAATCTAGGGCCAGGTGCAGCCCCAAACTGGGACCGGGCTGAGCCCCAAACTAGGACCAGTCAGAGCCCCAAACTGGGACCGGTCTGTGCCCCAAAGTAGGACTGGGCCGAGCCCCAAACTGGGACCTCCTCTGTGCCCCAAACTGGAAGAAGGCTGAGCCCCAAACTGGGACCAATTTGAGCCCTAAACTGGGACCAGGCTGAGCCCCAAACTGGGACCAATTTGAGCCCTAAGCTGGGACTAGGCTGAGCCCCAAACTGTGACCGGGCTTAGCCCCAAACAGGGACCAGGCTGAGCCCCAAACTGGAACAGGATGAGCCCCAAAGTGGGTCCAGGCTGAGCCCTAAACTGGGACCAGTCTGAGTCCCAAACTGGGACCTTCTCTGTGCCCCAAAGTGGGACAAGGCTGACCGCAATCTGGGACCAAGATAAGCCCCAAACTGGGACCAGGCTGAGCCCCAAAATGGGACCAGGCTGACTCCCAAACTAGGACCAGGCTGAGCCCTAAACTGGGATCAGGTGCAGCCCCAAACTGGACCGGTCTGTGCCCCAAAGTAGGACTGGGCTGATCCGCAAACTGGGAACTCCTCTGTGTCCCAGACTGGGACCAGGTTCAACCCCAGACTGGGACCAGGTGCAGCCCCAGGCAGGGACCAGGCTGAGCCCCAAACTGGGACCAAGTTGAGCCCTAAGCTGGGACCAGGCTGAGCCCCAAACTGGGACTGGGCTGAGTCCCAAACTGGGACCAAGTTGAGTCCCAAACTGGGACCAGGCTGAGCTCCAAACTGTGACCAAGTGCAGCCCCAGACTGGGAGCAGGTGCAGCCCTAAATTGGGAACAGGCTGACCCACAAACTGGCAGCAGGCTGTGCCCCAAACTGGGACCAAGCTGAGCCCTAAACTGGGACCGGTCTGAGCCCCAAACTGAGACCAGTCAGAGCCCCAAACTGGGACCAGGTGCAGCCCTAAACTGCGATCAAGTGCAGCCCCAAACTGGGACTGGGTGTATCCCGAAACTGGGACCAGGTGCAGCCCCAAACTAGGACCAGATGCAGCCCAAAACTGGGACCGGGCTGAGCCCCATACTGGGACCGGGTTGAGTCCCAAACTTGGACCAGGTGCAGCCCTAAACTGGGACCGGGCTGAGCCCCAAACTGGGACCTGTCAGAGACCCAAATAGGGACCGGGCTGAGCCCCAAACTGGGATCATGTGCAGCCCCAAACTAGGGCCAGGTGCAGCCCCAAACTGGGACCGGGCTGAGCCCCAAACTAGGACCAGTCAGAGCCCCAAACTGGGACCAGGCTGAGCCCCAAACTGGGACCAAGTTGAGCCCTAAACTGGGACTGGTCTGTGCCCCAAAATGGGACCAAGCTGAGTCCCAATCTGGGACCTTCTCTGTGCCCCAAAGTGGGATAAGTCTGTGCCGCAAACTGGGACCAAGATAAGCCCCAAACTGGGACCAGGCTGAGCCCCAAAATGGGACCAGGCTGACTCCCAAACTAGGACCAGGCTGAGCCCTAAACTGGGATCAGGTGCAGCCCCAAACTGGACCGGTCTGTGCCCCAAAGTAGGACTGGGCCGAGCCCCAAACTGGGACCTCCTCTGTGCCCCAAACTGGAAGAAGGCTGAGCCCCAAACTGGGACCAATTTGAGCCCTAAACTGGGACCAGGCTGAGCCCCAAACTGGGACCAATTTGAGCCCTAAGTTGGGACACGGCTGAGCCCCAAACTGGGACCGGGCTGAGCCCCAAACTTGGATCAGGTGCAGCCCCAGACTGGGACCAGGCTGTGCCCAAAACTGGGACCAAGTTGAGGCCCAAACTGGGACCAGGCTGACCCCCAAATTGGGATCAGCTGCAGCCCTAAACTGGGACCAGGCTGAGCCCCAAACTGGGACTAGTCTTTGCCGTAAACTGGGACCAGTCTCTGCCCTAAATTGGGATCAGGTGTAGCCCCAAACTGGGACCAGTTGCAGCCCCAAACTGGGATCCATCTGAGCCCCAAACTCCGACCAGGCGGAGCCCCAAACTGGGACGAGTCAGAGCCCCAAACTGGGACCGGGCTGAGCCCCAGACTGGGACCAGGCTGAGCCCTAAACTGGGATCGTCTCTGTGCCCCAAACTGGGAAAATGCGGAGCCCCAAACTGGGAACAAACTAAGCCCCAAACTGGGACGGGGCTGAGCCCCAAATTGGGACCAGGTTGAGCCCCAAACTGGGACCAGGCTGAGCCCTAAACTGGGATCAGGTGCAGCCCCAAACTGGACCGGTCTGTGCCCCAAACTGGGACCAAGTTGAGCCCTAAGCTGGGACCAGGCTGAGCCCCAAACTGGGACTGGGCTGAGTCCCAAACTGGGACCAAGTTGAGCCCCAAACTGGGACCGGTCTGAGCCCCAAACTGGGAGCAAGTGGAGCCCCAAACTGGGACCAGGCTGAGCTCCAAACGGTGACCAAGTGCAGCCCCAGACTGGGACCAGGTGCAGCCCTAAATTGGGAACAGGCTGACCCACAAACTGGGACCGGGCTGTGCCCCAAACTGGGACCAAGCTGAGACCTAAACTGGGACCGGTCTGAGCCCCAAACTGGGACCAGTCAGAGCCCCAAACTGGGACCAGGTGCAGCTCAAAACTGCGATCAAGTGCAGCCCCAAACTGGGACTGGGTGTATCCCGAAACTGGGACCAGTCTCTGCCCTAAACTGGGATGAGATGCAGCCCAAAAATGGATTCGGGGTGAGCCCCAAAATCCGACCAGGCGGAGCCCCAAACTTGGACTGTTCTGAGCCCCAAAATGGGACCAAGCTGGACACAAACTGGGATCAGTTGAAGCCCCAAATCGGGACCGGTCTCAGCGCCAAACTGGGACCAGGCTGAGCCCCAAACTGGGACTGGGCTGAGCCCCAAACTGGGACAAGGTGCAGCCCCAAACTGGGGCCAAGTGCAGCTCCAAACTGGGACCAAGTTGAGCCCTAAACTGGGACCGGGCTGAGCCCCAAACTGGGACCAGTCAGAGCCCCAAATGGGACCGGGTGCCGTCCCAGACTGGGACCAGTCAGAGCCCCAAAATGGGACCGGGCTGAGCCCCAAACTGGGACAAAGTTGAGCCCTAAGCTTGGAACGGTCTGTGCCCCAAAGTGGGACTGGACTGAGCCCCAAACTGGGACATTTTCTGTGGCCCAAATTTGGACAAGGCGGAGCCCCAAAGTGGGAAAAGGCTGTGCCCTAAACTGGGACCAAGATAAGCCCCAAACTGGGACCAGACTGAGCCTCAAAATGGGACCAAGTTGAGCCCAAAACTGGGACCGGGCTGAGCCCCAGACTGGGACAAGGCGAAGCCCCTAACTGGGACCAGTCAGAGCCCCAAAATGGGTCCGGGCAGAGCCCCAGACTGGGACCAGTTGCAGCCCTAAACTGCCATAAGGTGCAGCTCCAAACTGGGACCCGGTGCAGCCCAAAACTGGGACCAGGTGCAGCCCAAACCGGGACCAGGTGCAGACCTAAACTGGTACCCTGTGTAGCCCCAGACTGGGACCAAGCTAAGCCCCAAACTGGGACCGGTCTGAGCCCCAAACTTGAACCCGTCTGTGCCCCAAACTGGGACCCGTCTGTGCCCCAAACTGAGACTGGGCTGAGCCCCAAACTGGGACCAGGTTCACCCGCAAACTGGGGCCAGGTGAAGCCCCAAACTGGGATCGGTCTGAGCCCCAAACTGGGACTAGGCTGAGCCCCAAACTGGGATCAGACAGAACCCCAAACTGGGACCAGGTGCAGAACAAGACTGGGATCAGCTGCAGCACCAAACTGGGACCAGGCTCTGCTCTAAACTGGGACCAGTCTCTGCCCTAAACTGGGACCAGGTTTAGCCCCAACCTGGGACCAGGTGCAGCCCCAAACTGGATTCGGGCTGAGCCCAAACTCCGACCAGGTGGAGCCCCATACTGGGACGAGTCAGAGCCCCAAACTGGGACCAGGTGCAGCCCCAAACTGGATTCGGGCTGAGCCCCAAACTCCGACCAGGTGGAGCCCCATACTGGGACGAGTCAGAGTCCCAAACTGGGACCGGGCTGAGCCCCAGAATGGGACCAGTCAGAACCACAAACTGGGAGTGGGCTGAGCCCCAAACTGGGAGTGGGCTGAGCCCCAAACTGGGATCGCCTCTGTGCCCCAAACTGGGAAAAGGCGGAGCCCCAAACTGGGACCAAGCTAAGCCCCAAACTGGAACAGGGCTGAGCCCAAATTAGGACCAGGTTGAGCCCCAAACTGGGACCAGGCTGATCCCTAAACTGGGATCAGGTGCAGCCCCAAACTGGACCTGTCTGTGCCCCAAACTGGGACCAGTCAGAGCTACAAACTGGGACGGGCTGAGCCCTAAATTGGGATCAGTTTGAGCCCCAAACTGGGACCAGGTGCAGCCCCAAACTGGGATGAGATGCAGCCCCAAACTGTGACCAGGCTGTGTCCCAAACTGGGACCAGTTGCAGCTCTAAACAGCGATCAGGTGCAGCCCTAAACTGGGACCAGGTGCAGCCCCAAACTGGGACCAGGTGCAGCCCAAACTGGGACCAGGTGCAGCCCCAAACTGGGACCTGGTGCAGCCCCAAACTGGGACCAGGTGCAGCCCCAAATTGGGACGAAGCTAAGCCCCAAAACGGGACCGGTCTGAGCCCCAAACTTGAAACCGTCTGTGCCCCAAACTGGAATCTGTCTGTGCCCCAAAGTGGGACCAGGCTGAGCCCCAAACTGGGATCAGGTTCACCCCCAAACTGGGGACAGGTGCAGCCCCAAACTGGGAGCTGTTTGAGCCCCAAACTGGGACTAGGCTGAGCCCCAAACTGGGACTAGACAGAACCCCATACTGGGACCAGGTGCAGCCCCAAACTGGGACCAGGTGCAGACCCAGACTGGGATCAGCTGCAGCACCAAACTGGGACCAGGCTCTGCCCTAAACTGGGACCAGTCTGTGCCGTATACTGGGCCCAGTCTCTGCCCTAAATTGGGATCAGGTGTAGCCCCAAACTGGGACCAGTTGCAGCCCCAAACTGGGATCCGTCTGAGCCCCAAACTCCGACCAGGCGGAGCCCCAAACTGGGACGAGTCAGAGCCCCAAACTGGGACCGGGCTGAGCCCCAGACTGTGTCCAGGCAGAGCACTAAACTGGGATCGTCTCTGTGCCCCAAACTGGGAAAATGCGGAGCCCCAAACTGGGAACAAACTAAGCCCCAAACTGGGACCGGGCTGAGCCCCAAATTGGGACCAGGTTGAGCCCCAAACTGGGACCAGGCTGAGCCCTAAACTGGGATCAGGTGCAGCCCCAAACTGGACCGGTCTGTGCCCTAAACTGGAACCAGTCAGAGCCCCAAACTGAGACTGGGCTGAGCCCTAGACTGGAACAGTCAGAGCCCCAAACTGGGAGTGGGCTGAGCCCCAAAATGGGATCTCCTCTGTGCCCCAAACTGGGACCGGGCTGAGCCCCAAATTGGGACCAGGTTGAGCCTCAAACTGGGACCAGGCTGAGCCCTAAACTGGGATCAGGTGCAGCCCCAAACTGGACCGGTCTGTGCCGCAAGTTTGGTTGCACTGAGCCCCAAAATGGACCTCCTCTGTGCCCGAAGCTGGAACAAGGCGGAGCCCCAAACTGGGAACAGTATGAGCCCTTAACTGGGACCAGGCTGAGCCCCAAACTGGGACCAGGCTGAGCCCTATACTGGGACTAGACAGAACCCCATACTGGGACCAGGTGCAGCCCCAAACTGAGACAAGGTGCAGACCCAGACTGGGATCAGCTGCAGCCCCAAACTGGGACCAGGCTCTGCCCTAAACTGGGACCAGCCTGTGCCGTAAACTGGGACCAGTCTCTGCCCTAAACTGGGATCAGGTGTAGCCCCAAACTGGGACCAGTTGCAGCCCCAAACTGGGATCCGTCTGAGCCCCAAACTCCGACCAGGCGGAGCTCCAAACTGGGACTAGGCTGAGCCCCAAACTGGGACCGGTCTGAGCCCCAAACTGGGACCAGGCTGAGCCCTAAACTGGGATCGCCTCTGTGCCCCAAACTGGGAAAATTCGGAGCCCCAAACTTGGACCAAGCTAAGCCCCAAACTGGAACCGGGCTGAGCCCCAAATTGGGACTAGGTTAAGCCCCAAACTGGGACCAGGCTGAGCCCTAAACTGGGATCACGTGCAGCCCCAAACTGGACCGGTCTGTGCCCTAAACTGGGACCAGTCAGAGCCCTAAACTGGGACCGGGCTGAGCCCTAGACTGGGAACAGTCAGAGCCACAAACTGGGACTGGGCTGAGCCCCAAACTGGGAGTGATCTGAGCCCCAAAATAGGACCAGGCTGAGCCCTAAACTGGGATCGCCTCTGTGCCCCAAACTGGGAAAATTCGGAGCCCCAAACTGGGAACAAACTAAGCCCCAAACTGGGACCGGTCTTAGCCCCAAATTGGGACCAGGCTGAGCCCTAAACTGGGACCAGGTGCAGCCCCAAACTGGACCCGTCTGTGCCCCAAGTTGGGTTGCACTGAGCCCCAAAATGGGACCTCCTCTGTGCCCGAAGTTGGAACAAGGCGGAGCCCCAATCTGGGAACAGGATGAGCCCTAAACTGGGACCGGTCTGAGCCCCAAACTGAGACCAGTCTGAGCCCTAAATGGGGACCAGGCTGGGACCCAAAGTAGAACAGAATGAGCCCCAAACTGTGTCCAGGCTGAGACCAAATCAGGGACTGGTGTGAGCCCCAAACTGGGACCGGTCTGTGCCCCAAACTGGGACCAGGCTGAGCTCTAAACTGGGACAAGGTGCAGCCCCAAACTGGGACTAGGTGCAGCCCAAATTAGGACCAGGCAGAGCCCCAAACTGGGACCAGGCTGAGCCCCAAACTGGGACCGTGCTGATCCCGAAACTGGGACCGTGCTGAGCCCCAAACTGGGACCAGGCTGTGCCCCAAATCGGGAAGAAGTTGAGCCCGAAACTGGGACCAGGCTGAGCCCCAAAGTGGGATCAGATGCAGACCAAAAGTGGGACCAGGTGCAGCCCCAAACTGCGACCAGGTGCAGCCCCAGACTGGGAACAGGTTCAGCCCCAGAATGGAACCAGGTTGTTCCCCAAACTGGGACACAGTTGAGCCCTAAGCTGGGACCAGACTGAGCCCCAAACTGGGACCAGGTTGAGCCCCAAACTGGGACCAAGTTAAGCCCTAAGCTGGAACAGGCTGAGCCCCAAACTGGGAGTGGGCTGAGACCCAAACTGGGATCTCCTCTCTGCCCTAAACTGGGAAAAGGCGGAGCCCCAAACTGGGACCGGGCTGAGCCCTAAACTGGGATCAGGTTGAGACCAAAACTGGGACCATGCTGAGACCTAAACTGGGATGAGGTGCAGCCCCAAACTGGACCGGTCTGTGCCCCAAACTGGGACCAGTCAGAGCCCTAAACTGGGACCGGGCTGAGCCCCAGACTGGGAACAGTCAGAGCCACAAACTGGGACCGGGCTGAGCCCCAAACTGGGAGTGGGCTGAGCCCCAAAATGGGATCTCCTCTGTGCCCCAAACTGGGACAAGGCGGAGCCCCAAACTGGGACCAAGCTAAGCCCCAAACTGGAACCGGGCTGAGCCCCAAATTGGGACCAGGTTGAGCCCCAAACTGGGACCAGGCTGAGCCCTAAACTGGGATCAGGTGCAGCCCCAAACTGGACCGGTTTGTGCCCCAAATTGGGACTGGGCTGAGTCCTAAACGGGGACCAGGCTGGGACGCAAACTGGAACAGAATGAGCCCCAAACTGGTCCAGGCTGAGACCTAAACAGGGACCGGTATGAGCCCAAAACTGGGACCGGTCTGTGCCCCACACTGGGACCAGGCTCTGCCCTAAACTGGGACCAGGCTGTGCCCCAAACTGGACCAGGCTGAGCTCTAAACTGGGACAAGATGCAGCCCCAAACTGGGACCAGGTGCAGCCCAAACTGGGACCAGGCTGAGCCCCAAACTGGGACCGCGCTGATCCCGAAACTGGGACCGTGCTGAGCCCCAAACTGGGACCAGGCTGTGCCCCAAATCGGGAAGAAGTTGAGCCCCAAACTGGGACCAGGCTGAGCCCCAAAGTGGGATCAGGTGCAGACCAAAAGTGGGACCAGGCTGAGCCCCAAACCGGGAAAGGGTGCAGCCCAAACTGGGACCAGGTGCAGCCCCAAACTGCGACCAGGTGCAGCCCCAGACTGGGACCAGGCTGATCCCCAAACTGGGACCTCCTCTGTGCCCCAAGCTGGAACAAGGCGGAGTCCCAAACTGGGACCAGGATGAGCCCCAAATTGGGACCGGTCTGAGCCCCAAACGGGGACCAGGCTGGGCCCTAAACTGGGACCAGGCTGAGCCCCAAATTAGGACCGGTCTGAGCCCCAAACGGGGACCAGGCTGGGCCCTAATCTGGGACTAGGCTGAGCCCCAAATTAGGACCGGTCATAGCCCCAAACGGGGACCAGGCTGGGCCCTAAACTGGAACAGGATGAGCCCCAAACTAGGTCCAGGCTGAGCCCCAAATTGGGACAGGGCTGAGCTCCAAACTGCGACCGGTCTGAGCCCCAAACTGGAACAGGATGAGCCCCAAACTTGGTCCAGGCTGAGCCCTAAACTGGGACCGGTCTGAGCCCCAAACTGGGACCGGTCTGTGCCCCACACTGGTACTATTGTGTGCCCGAAACTCGAACCAGGCTGAGCCCCAAATTGGGACAGGGCTGAGCCCTCAACTGGGATCGGTCTGTGCCCCACATGGGACTGGGATGAGCCCCAAACTGGGAACTCCTCTGTGCCCCACACTGGGACCAGCTGCAGCCCCAAACTGGGACCAGGTGCAGCCCCAGACCGGGACCAGGCTGTTCCCAAAACTGGGACCAACTTGAGCCCTAAGCTGGGACCAGTCTGATCCCCAAACTGGGATCAGGTGCAGCCTCAAACTGGTACCGATCTGTTCCCCAAACTGGGACCAGTCTGAGCCATAAACTGGGTCCAGGCTGATCCCCAAAGTGGGACCCGGCTGAGCCCCAAACTGGGACCAAGTTGAGCCCCAAACTGGGACCGGTCTGTGCCCCACTCTAGGACCAGGCTGTGCCCCAAATTGGAAGCAGGCTGAGCCCCAAACTGGGAGCAGGTGCACCCCCAAACTTGAACCCGTCAGAGCCCCAAACTGGGAGCGGGCTGAGCCCCAAACCGGGACCAAGTTGAGCCCTAAACTGGAAAAGTATGAGCTCCAACCTTGGTCCAGGCTGAGCCCTAAACTGGGACCGGTGTAAGCCCCAATCTGGGACCAGGCTGAGACCCAAACTGTGACGGGTCAGAGCCCCAAACTGGGACCGGTCTGAGTCCCAAACTGGGACCAGGTGCAGCCTCAAACTAGGACCAAGCTAAGCCCAAAACTGGGACCGGTCTGAGCCCCAAATTGGGACCAGGTTGAGCCCCAAACTGGGACCAGGCTGAGCCCTAAATTGGGATCAGGTGCAGCCCCAAACTGGACCGGTTTGTGCCCCAAATTGGGACTGGGCTGAGCCCCAAAATGGGACCTCCTCTGTGCCCGAAGCTGGAACAAGGCGGAGCCCCAAAATGGGACCGGTCTGTGCCCTAAACGGGGACCAGGCTGGGACCCAAAGTGGAACAGAATGAGCCCCAAACTGGTCCAGGCTGAGACCTAAATAGGGACCGGTCTGAGCCCCAAACTGGGACCGGTCTGTGCCCCACACTGGGACCAGGCTCTGCCCTAAACTGGGACCAGGCTGTGCCCCAAACTGGACCAGGCTGAGCTCTAAACTGGGACAAGATGCAGCCCCAAACTGGGACCAGGTGCAGCCCAAACTGGGACCAGGCTGAGCCCCAAACTGGGACCAGGCAGAGCCCCAAACTGGGACCGTGCTGATCCCGAAACTGGGACCGTGCTGAGCCCCAAACTGGGACCAGGCTGAGCCCCAAATCGGGAAGAAGTTGAGCCCCAAACTGGGACCAGGCTGAGCCCCAAAGTGGGATCAGGTGCACACCAAAAGTGGGACCAGGCTGAGCCCCAAACCGGGAAAGGGTGCAGCCCAAACTGGGAACAGGTGCAGCCCCAAACTGGGACCAGGTGCAGCCCCAGACTGGGAACAGACGGTGCCCCAAACTGGGACCAAGTTGAGCCCTAAGCTGGGACCAGGCTGATCCCCAAAATGGGACCTCCTCTGTGCCCCAAGCTGGAACAAGGCGGAGTCCCAAACTGGGACCAGGATGAGCCCCAAATTGGGACCGGTCTGAGCCCCAAACGGGGACCAGGCTGGGCCCAAAACTGGGACCAGGCTGAGCCCCAAATTAGGACCGGTCTGAGCCCCAAACAGGGACCAGGCTGGGCCCTAAACTGGAACAGGATGAGCCCCAATCTAGGTCCAGGCTGAGCCCTAAAGTGGGACCGGTCTGAGCTCCAAACTGCGACAGGTCTGTGCCCCACACTGGGACTGGGATGAGCCCCAAACTGGGAACTCCTCTGTGCCCCACACTGGGACCAGCTGCAGCCCCAAACTGGGACCAGGTGTAGCCCCAGACCGGGACCAGGCTGTTCCCAAAACTGGGACCAACTTGAGCCCTAAGCTGGGACCAGGCTGATCCCCAAACTGGGATCAGGTGCAGCCTCAAACTGGTACCGATCTGTTCCCCAAACTGGGACCAGTCTGAGCCATAAACTGGGTCCAGGCTGATCCCCAAAGTGGGACCCGGCTGAGCCCCAAACTGGGACCAAGTTGAGCCCCAAACTGGGACCGGTCTGTGCCCCACTCTAGGACCAGGCTGTGCCCCAAATTGGAAGCAGGCTGAGCCCCAAACTGGGAGCAGGTGCACCCCCAAACTTGAACCCGTCAGAGCCCCAAACTGGGAGCGGGCTGAGCCCCAAACTGGGACCAGGCTTAGCCCTAAACTGGGACCAGGCTGTGCCCCAAACAGGACCAGGCTGAGCTCTAAACTGGGACCAGGCTGATCTCTAAACTGGGACCAGGTGCAGCCCCAAACTGAGACCAGGCAGAGCCCAAACTGGGACCAGCTGGAGCCCCAAACTGGGACATGGTTGAGCCCCAAATTGGGACTGGTCCGAGCCCCAAAGTGGGATCGGGCTGAGCCCCAAACTGGAACCAGTCAGAGCCCCAAACTGGGACCAGGTGAACCCCCAAAACTGGAACCACTCAGAGCCCCAAAGAGGGACTGAGCTGAGCCCCAAACTGGGACCAGGCTGAGCCCTAAACTGGGAGAAGTCTGTGCCCAAAATTGGACGAGGCTGAGCTCCAAACTGGGACAAGGCTGTGCCCTAAACTGGGACCAGGCTGTGCTCCAAAGTGGACCAGGCTGAGCTCCAAACTGGGACCAGGCTGTGCCCTAAACTGGGACCAGGCTGAGCCCCAAACTGGGACCAGGTGCAGCCCCAAACTGGGATCAGATGTGACCCAAACTGGGACCAGGTTCAGCCCCAAACTGGGACCAGGTGCAGCCCCAGACTGGGACCAAGCTAATCCCTAAACTGGGACTGGGCTGAGCTCCAAACTGGGACCAAGTTGAGCCCCAAACTGGGACCAGTTGCAGCCCAAAACTGGGACCAGGTGCAACCCCAACCTGGGACAAGATGGAGCCCCTAACTGAGACCAGTCAGAGCCCCAAACTGGGATCAGGTGCAGCCCCAGACTGGGATCAGGTGCAGCCCTAAACTGTGACCAGGTGCAGCCCCAAACTGGATTCGGGCTGAGCCCCAAACTCCGACCAGGCGGAGCCCCAAACTGGGACCACTCAGAGCCCTAAACTGGGACTGGGCTGTGCCCCAGATCGGGACGAGTCAGAGCCACAAACTGGGAGTGGGCTGAGCCCCAACCTGGGAGTGGGCTGAGCCCCAAACTGGGGTCTCCACTGTGCCCCAAACTGGGACCAAGCTAAGCCCCAAACTGGGAACGGGCTTAGCCACCAAATTGGGACCAGGCTGAGCCCGAAACTGTGACCAGTCTGAGCCCTAAACTGGGATCAGGTGCAGCCCCAAACTGGACCGGTCTGAGCCCCAAAGTGGGACAGGTCTGAGCCCCAAACGGGGATCAGGCTGAGCCCCAAACTGGAACAGGGTGAGCCCCAATCTGGTTCCAGGCTGAGCCCTAAACTGGGACCGGTCTGAGCCCCAAACTGGGACCGGTCTGTGCCCCACGCTGGGACCAGGCTGTGCCCCACACTAGGACTATTGTGTGCCCCAAACTGGAGCCAGGCTGAACCCCAAACTGGGACTGGGCTGAGCCCTAAACTGGGACCGGTCTGTGCCCCAAAGTGGGACCGGGCTGAGCCCCAAACTGGGAACTCCTCTGTGCCTCAGACTTGGACCAGCTGCAGCCCCAGACTGGGACCAGGTGCAGCCCCAGACTGGGACCAGGCAGAGCCACAAACTGGGACCAAATTTAGCCCTAAGCTGGGAACTCCTCTGTGCCCCAAACTGGGACCAGGCTGAGCCCCAAACAGGGACCAAGTTGAGCCCTAAACTGGGACCAGGCTGAGCCCCAAAATGGGACCAAGTTGATCCCTAAGCTGGGACCAGGCTGAGCCCCAAACTGGGACCAGGCTGACCCCAAAGAGGGACCGAGTTGGGCCCTAAACTGGGACAAGGCTGAGCCATAAATTGGGACCGGTCTGAGCCCCAAACGGGGACTGGGCTGAGCCCCAAACTGGGAATTCCTCTGTGCCCCATACTGGGACCAGCTGCAGCCCCAGACTGGGACCAGGCTGAGCCCCAAACTGGGACCCGTCTGAGCCCCAAACGGGGACCAAGTTGAGCCCTAAGCTGGGACCAGGCTGAGCCCCAAATTGGGACAGGGCTGAGCCCCAAACGGGGACCGGTCTGAGCCCCAAACTGGAACAGGATGAGCCCCAAACTTGGTCCAGGCTGAGCCCTAAACTGGGACCGGTCTGAGCCCCAAACTGGGACCGGTCTGTGCCCCACACTGGTACTATTGTGTGCCCGAAACTCGAACCAGGCTGAGCCCCAAATTGGGACAGGGCTGAGCCCTCAACTGGGATCGGTCTGTGCCCCACACTGGGACTGGGATGAGCCCCAAACTGGGAACTCCTCTGTGCCCCAGACTGGGACCAACTGCAGCCCCAAACTGGGACCAGGTGCAGCCCCAGACCGGGACCAGGCTGTTCCCAAAACTGGGACCAACTTGAGCCCTAAGCTGGGACCAGGCTGATCCCCAAACTGGGATCAGGTGCAGCCTCAAACTGGTACCGATCTGTTCCCCAAACTGGGACCAGTCTGAGCCATAAACTGGGTCCAGGCTGATCCCCAAAGTGGGACCCGGCTGAGCCCCAAACTGGGACCAAGTTGAGCCCCAAACTGGGACCGGTCTGTGCCCCACTCTAGGACCAGGCTGTGCCCCAAATTGGAAGCAGGCTGAGCCCCAAACTGGGAGCAGGTGCACCCCCAAACTTGAACCCGTCAGAGCCCCAAACTGGGAGCGGGCTGAGCCCCAAACTGGGACCAGGCTGAGCCCTAAACTGGGACCAGGCTGTGCCCCAAACAGGACCAGGCTGAGCTCTAAACTGGGACCAGGCTGATCTCTAAACTGGGACCAGGTGCAGCCCCAAACTGAGACCAGGTAGAGCCCAAAGTGGGACCAGCTGGAGCCCCAAACTGGGACATGGTTGAGCCCCAAATTGGGACTGGTCCGAGCCCCAAAGTGGGATCGGGCTGAGCCCCAAACTGGAACCAGTCAGAGCCCCAAACTGGGACCAGGTGAACCCCCAAAACTGGAACCACTCAGAGCCCCAAAGAGGGACTAAGCTGAGCCCCAAACTGGGACCAGGCTGATCCCCAAACTGGGATCAGGTGCAGCCTCAAACTGGTACCGATCTGTTCCCCAAGCCTGGACCAGTCTGAGCCATAAACTGGGTCCAGGCTGATCCCCAAAGTGGGACCCGGCTGAGCCCCAAACTGGGACCAAGTTGAGCCCCAAACTGGGACCGGTCTGTGCCCCACTCTAGGACCAGGCTGTGCCCCAAATTGGAAGCAGGCTGAGCCCCAAACTGGGAGCAGGTGCACCCCCAAACTTGAACCCGTCAGAGCCCCAAACTGGGAGCGGGCTGAGCCCCAAACTGGGACCAGGCTTAGCCCTAAACTGGGACCAGGCTGTGCCCCAAACAGGACCAGGCTGAGCTCTAAACTGGGACCAGGCTGATCTCTAAACTGGGACCAGGTGCAGCCCCAAACTGAGACCAGGCAGAGCCCAAACTGGGACCAGCTGGAGCCCCAAACTGGGACATGGTTGAGCCCCAAATTGGGACTGGTCCGAGCCCCAAAGTGGGATCGGGCTGAGCCCCAAACTGGAACCAGTCAGAGCCCCAAACTGGGACCAGGTGAACCCCCAAAACTGGAACCACTCAGAGCCCCAAAGAGGGACTGAGCTGAGCCCCAAACTGGGACCAGGCTGAGCCCTAAACTGGGAGAAGTCTGTGCCCAAAATTGGACGAGGCTGAGCTCCAAACTGGGACAAGGCTGTGCCCTAAACTGGGACCAGGCTGTGCTCCAAAGTGGACCAGGCTGAGCTCCAAACTGGGACCAGGCTGTGCCCTAAACTGGGACCAGGCTGAGCCCCAAACTGGGACCAGGTGCAGCCCCAAACTGGGATCAGATGTGACCCAAACTGGGACCAGGTTCAGCCCCAAACTGGGACCAGGTGCAGCCCCAGACTGGGACCAAGCTAATCCCTAAACTGGGACTGGGCTGAGCTCCAAACTGGGACCAAGTTGAGCCCCAAACTGGGACCAGTTGCAGCCCAAAACTGGGACCAGGTGCAACCCCAACCTGGGACAAGATGGAGCCCCTAACTGAGACCAGTCAGAGCCCCAAACTGGGATCAGGTGCAGCCCCAGACTGGGATCAGGTGCAGCCCTAAACTGTGACCAGGTGCAGCCCCAAACTGGATTCGGGCTGAGCCCCAAACTCCGACCAGGCGGAGCCCCAAACTGGGACCACTCAGAGCCCTAAACTGGGACTGGGCTGTGCCCCAGATCGGGACGAGTCAGAGCCACAAACTGGGAGTGGGCTGAGCCCCAACCTGGGAGTGGGCTGAGCCCCAAACTGGGGTCTCCACTGTGCCCCAAACTGGACCAAGCTAAGCCCCAAACTGGGAACGGGCTTAGCCACCAAATTGGGACCAGGCTGAGCCCGAAACTGTGACCAGTCTGAGCCCTAAACTGGGATCAGGTGCAGCCCCAAACTGGACCGGTCTGAGCCCCAAAGTGGGACAGGTCTGAGCCCCAAACGGGGATCAGGCTGAGCCCCAAACTGGAACAGGGTGAGCCCCAATCTGGTTCCAGGCTGAGCCCTAAACTGGGACCGGTCTGAGCCCCAAACTGGGACCGGTCTGTGCCCCACACTGGGACCAGGCTGTGCCCCACACTAGGACTATTGTGTGCCCCAAACTGGAGCCAGGCTGAACCCCAAACTGGGACTGGGCTGAGCCCTAAACTGGGACCGGTCTGTGCCCCAAAGTGGGACCGGGCTGAGCCCCAAACTGGGAACACCTCTGTGCCTCAGACTTGGACCAGCTGCAGCCCCAGACTGGGACCAGGTGCAGCCCCAGACTGGACCAGGCAGAGCCACAAACTGGGACCAAATTTAGCCCTAAGCTGGGAACTCCTCTGTGCCCCAAACTGGGACCCAGGCTGAGCCCCAAACAGGGACCAAGTTGAGCCCTAAACTGGGACCAGGCTGAGCCCCAAAATGGGACCAAGTTGATCCCTAAGCTGGGACCAGGCTGAGCCCAAACTGGGACCAGGCTGACCCAAAGAGGGACCGAGTTGGGCCCTAAAACTGGGACAAGGCTGAGCCATAAATTGGGACCGGTCTGAGCCCCAAACGGGGACTGGGCTGAGCCCCAAACTGGGAATTCCTCTGTGCCCCATACTGGGGACCCCAGCTGCAGCCCCAGACTGGGACCAGGCTGAGCCCCAAACTGGGACCCGTCTGAAGCCCCAAACGGGGGACCAAGTTGAGCCCTAAGCTGGGACCAGGCTGAGCCCCAAACTGGGACCGGTCTGAGCCCCAAACGGGGACCGGTCTGAGCCCCAAACTGGAACAGGATGAGCCCCAAACTTGGTCCAGGCTGAGCCCTAAACTGGGACCGGTCTGAGCCCCAAACATGGGACCGGTCTGTGCCCCACACTGGTACTATTGTGTGCCCGAAACTCGGAACCAGGCTGAGCCCCAAATTGGGACAGGGCTGAGCCCTCAACTGGGATCGGTCTGTGCCCCACACTGGGACTGGGATGAGCCCCAAACTGGGAACTCCTCTGTGCCCCAGACTGGGACCAGCTGCAGCCCCAAACTGGGACCAGGTGCAGCCCCAGACCGGGACCAGGCTGTTCCCAAAACTGGGACCAAGTTGAGCCCTAAGCTGGGACCAGGCTGATCCCCAAACTGGGATCAGGTGCAGCCTCAAACTGGTACCGATCTGTTCCCCAAACTGGGACCAGTCTGAGCCATAAACTGGGTCCAGGCTGATCCCCAAAGTGGGACCCGGCTGAGCCCCAAACTGGGACCAAGTTGAGCCCCAAACTGGGACCGGTCTGTGCCCCACTCTAGGACCAGGCTGTGCCCCAAATTGGAAGCAGGCTGAGCCCCAAACTGGGAGCAGGTGCACCCCCAAACTTGAACCCATCAGAGCCCCAAACTGGGAGCGGGCTGAGCCCCAAACTGGGACCAGGCTTAGCCCTAAACTGGGACCAGGCTGTGCCCCCAAACAGGACCAGGCTGAGCTCTAAACTGGGACCAGGCTGATCTCTAAACTGGGACCAGGTGCAGCCCCAAACTGAGACCAGGCAGAGCCCAAAGTGGGACCAGCTGGAGCCCCAAACTGGGACATGGTTGAGCCCCAAATTGGGACTGGTCCGAGCCCCAAAGTGGGATCGGGCTGAGCCCCAAACTGGAACCAGTCAGAGCCCCAAACTGGGACCAGGTGAACCCCCCAAACTGGAACCACTCAGAGCCCCAAAGAGGGACTGAGCTGAGCCCCAAACTGGGACCAGGCTGAGCCTAAACTGGGAGAAGTCTGTGCCCAAAATTGGACGAGGCTGAGCTCCAAACTGGTGGAAACTGGACAGGCTGTGCTCCAAAGTGACCAGCTGAGCTTCCAAATGGGACCAGCTGATGCCCTAAACTGGCCAGGCTGAGCCCCAAACTGGGACCAGGTTGCAGCCCCAAACTGGGATCAGATGTGACCCAAACTGTTGACCAGGGTTCAGCCCCAAACTGCGGTACCAGGTGCAGCCCCAGGACTGGGACCAAGCTAATGCCCTCAACTGGGGGACTGGGCTGAGCTCCAAACTGGGACCAAGTTGAGCCCCAAACTGGGACCAGTTGGCAGCCCAAAACTGGGACCAGGTGCAACCCCAACCTGGACAAGGATGGAGCCCCTAACTGAGACCAGTCATAGCCCCAAACTGGGATCAGGTGCAGCCCCAGACTGGGATCAGGTGCAGCCCTAAACTGTGACCAGGTGCAGCCCCAAACTGGATTCGGGCTGAGCCCCAAACTCCGACCAGGCGGAGCCCCAAACTGGGACCACTCAGAGCCCTAAACTGGGACTGGGCTGTGCCCCAGATCGGGACGAGTCAGAGCCACAAACTGGGAGTGGGCTGAGCCCCAACCTGGGAGTGGGCTGAGCCCCAAACTGGGGTCTCCACTGTGCCCCAAACTGGGACCAAGCTAAGCCCCAAACTGGGAACGGGCTTAGCCACCAAATTGGGACCAGGCTGAGCCCGAAACTGTGACCAGTCTGAGCCCTAAACTGGGATCAGGTGCAGCCCCAAACTGGACCGGTCTGAGCCCCAAAGTGGGACAGGTCTGAGCCCCAAACGGGGATCAGGCTGAGCCCCAAACTGGAACAGGGTGAGCCCCAATCTGGTTCCAGGCTGAGCCCTAAACTGGGACCGGTCTGAGCCCCAAACTGGGACCGGTCTGTGCCCCACACTGGGACCAGGCTGTGCCCCACACTAGGACTATTGTGTGCCCCAAACTGGAACCAGGCTGAACCCCAAACTGGGACTGGGCTGAGCCCTAAACTGGGACCGGTCTGTGCCCCAAAGTGGGACCGGGCTGAGCCCCAAACTGGGAACTCCTCTGTGCCTCAGACTTGGACCAGCTGCAGCCCCAGACTGGGACCAGGTGCAGCCCCAGACTGGGACCAGGCAGAGCCACAAACTGGGACCAAATTTAGCCCTAAGCTGGGAACTCCTCTGTGCCCCAAACTGGGACCAGGCTGAGCCCCAAACAGGGACCAAGTTGAGCCCTAAACTGGGACCAGGCTGAGCCCCAAAATGGGACCAAGTTGATCCCTAAGCTGGGACCAGGCTGAGCCCCAAACTGGGACCAGGCTGACCCCAAAGAGGGACCGAGTTGGGCCCTAAACTGGGACAAGGCTGAGCCATAAATTGGGACCGGTCTGAGCCCCAAACGGGGACTGGGCTGAGCCCCAAACTGGGAATTCCTCTGTGCCCCATACTGGGACCAGCTGCAGCCCCAGACTGGGACCAGGCTGAGCCCCAAACTGGGACCCGTCTGAGCCCCAAACGGGGACCAAGTTGAGCCCTAAGCTGGGACCAGGCTGAGCCCCAAACTGGGACCGGGCTGAGCCCCAAACGGGGACCGGTCTGAGCCCCAAACTGGAACAGGATGAGCCCCAAACTTGGTCCAGGCTGAGCCCTAAACTGGGACCGGTCTGAGCCCCAAACTGGGACCGGTCTGTGCCCCACACTGGTACTATTGTGTGCCCGAAACTCGAACCAGGCTGAGCCCCAAATTGGGACAGGGCTGAGCCCTCAACTGGGATCGGTCTGTGCCCCACACTGGGACTGGGATGAGCCCCAAACTGGGAACTCCTCTGTGCCCCAGACTGGGACCAACTGCAGCCCCAAACTGGGACCAGGTGCAGCCCCAGACCGGGACCAGGCTGTTCCCAAAACTGGGACCAACTTGAGCCCTAAGCTGGGACCAGGCTGATCCCCAAACTGGGATCAGGTGCAGCCTCAAACTGGTACCGATCTGTTCCCCAAACTGGGACCAGTCTGAGCCATAAACTGGGTCCAGGCTGATCCCCAAAGTGGGACCCGGCTGAGCCCCAAACTGGGACCAAGTTGAGCCCCAAACTGGGACCGGTCTGTGCCCCACTCTAGGACCAGGCTGTGCCCCAAATTGGAAGCAGGCTGAGCCCCAAACTGGGAGCAGGTGCACCCCCAAACTTGAACCCGTCAGAGCCCCAAACTGGGAGCGGGCTGAGCCCCAAACTGGGACCAGGCTGAGCCCTAAACTGGGACCAGGCTGTGCCCCAAACAGGACCAGGCTGAGCTCTAAACTGGGACCAGGCTGATCTCTAAACTGGGACCAGGTGCAGCCCCAAACTGAGACCAGGTAGAGCCCAAAGTGGGACCAGCTGGAGCCCCAAACTGGGACATGGTTGAGCCCCAAATTGGGACTGGTCCGAGCCCCAAAGTGGGATCGGGCTGAGCCCCAAACTGGAACCAGTCAGAGCCCCAAACTGGGACCAGGTGAACCCCCAAAACTGGAACCACTCAGAGCCCCAAAGAGGACTAAGCTGAGCCCCAAACTGGGACCAGGCTGATCCCCAAACTGGGATCAGGTGCAGCCTCAAACTGGTACCGATCTGTTCCCCAAGCCTGGACCAGTCTGAGCCATAAACTGGGTCCAGGCTGATCCCCAAAGTGGGACCCGGCTGAGCCCCAAACTGGGACCAAGTTGAGCCCCAAACTGGGACCGGTCTGTGCCCCACTCTAGGACCAGGCTGTGCCCCAAATTGGAAGCAGGCTGAGCCCCAAACTGGGAGCAGGTGCACCCCCAAACTTGAACCCGTCAGAGCCCAAACTGGGAGCGGGCTGAGCCCCAAACTGGGACCAGGCTTAGCCCTAAACTGGGACCAGGCTGTGCCCCAAACAGGACCAGGCTGAGCTCTAAACTGGGACCAGGCTGATCTCTAAACTGGGACCAGGTGCAGCCCAAACTGAGACCAGGCAGAGCCCAAACTGGGACCAGCTGGAGCCCCAAACTGGGACATGGTTGAGCCCCAAATTGGGACTGGTCCGAGCCCCAAAGTGGGATCGGGCTGAGCCCCAAACTGGAACCAGTCAGAGCCCCAAACTGGGACCAGGTGAACCCCCAAAACTGGAACCACTCAGAGCCCAAAGAGGGACTGAGCTGAGCCCCAAACTGGGACCAGGCTGAGCCCTAAACTGGGAGAAGTCTGTGCCCAAAATTGGACGAGGCTGAGCTCCAAACTGGGACAAGGCTGTGCCCTAAACTGGGACCAGGCTGTGCTCCAAAGTGGACCAGGCTGAGCTCCAAACTGGGACCAGGCTGTGCCCTAAACTGGGACCAGGCTGAGCCCCAAACTGGGACCAGGTGCAGCCCCAAACTGGGATCAGATGTGACCCAAACTGGGACCAGGTTCAGCCCCAAACTGGGACCAGGTGCAGCCCCAGACTGGGACCAAGCTAATCCCTAAACTGGGACTGGGCTGAGCTCCAAACTGGGACCAAGTTGAGCCCCAAACTGGGACCAGTTGCAGCCCAAAACTGGGACCAGGTGCAACCCCAACCTGGGACAAGATGGAGCCCCTAACTGAGACCAGTCAGAGCCCCAAACTGGGATCAGGTGCAGCCCCAGACTGGGATCAGGTGCAGCCCTAAACTGTGACCAGGTGCAGCCCCAAACTGGATTCGGGCTGAGCCCCAAACTCCGACCAGGCGGAGCCCCAAACTGGGACCACTCAGAGCCCTAAACTGGGACTGGGCTGTGCCCCAGATCGGGACGAGTCAGAGCCACAAACTGGGAGTGGGCTGAGCCCCAACCTGGGAGTGGGCTGAGCCCCAAACTGGGGTCTCCACTGTGCCCCAAACTGGGACCAAGCTAAGCCCCAAACTGGGAACGGGCTTAGCCACCAAATTGGGACCAGGCTGAGCCCGAAACTGTGACCAGTCTGAGCCCTAAACTGGGATCAGGTGCAGCCCCAAACTGGACCGGTCTGAGCCCCAAAGTGGGACAGGTCTGAGCCCCAAACGGGGATCAGGCTGAGCCCCAAACTGGAACAGGGTGAGCCCCAATCTGGTTCCAGGCTGAGCCCTAAACTGGGACCGGTCTGAGCCCCAAACTGGGACCGGTCTGTGCCCCACACTGGGACCAGGCTGTGCCCCACACTAGGACTATTGTGTGCCCCAAACTGGAGCCAGGCTGAACCCCAAACTGGGACTGGGCTGAGCCCTAAACTGGGACCGGTCTGTGCCCCAAAGTGGGACCGGGCTGAGCCCCAAACTGGGAACACCTCTGTGCCTCAGACTTGGACCAGCTGCAGCCCCAGACTGGGACCAGGTGCAGCCCCAGACTGGGACCAGGCAGAGCCACAAACTGGGACCAAATTTAGCCCTAAGCTGGGAACTCCTCTGTGCCCCAAACTGGGACCAGGCTGAGCCCCAAACAGGGACCAAGTTGAGCCCTAAACTGGGACCAGGCTGAGCCCCAAAATGGGACCAAGTTGATCCCTAAGCTGGGACCAGGCTGAGCCCCAAACTGGGACCAGGCTGACCCCAAAGAGGGACCGAGTTGGGCCCTAAACTGGGACAAGGCTGAGCCATAAATTGGGACCGGTCTGAGCCCCAAACGGGGACTGGGCTGAGCCCCAAACTGGGAATTCCTCTGTGCCCCATACTGGGACCAGCTGCAGCCCCAGACTGGGACCAGGCTGAGCCCCAAACTGGGACCCGTCTGAGCCCCAAACGGGGACCAAGTTGAGCCCTAAGCTGGGACCAGGCTGAGCCCCAAACTGGGACCGGTCTGAGCCCCAAACGGGGACCGGTCTGAGCCCCAAACTGGAACAGGATGAGCCCCAAACTTGGTCCAGGCTGAGCCCTAAACTGGGACCGGTCTGAGCCCCAAACTGGGACCGGTCTGTGCCCCACACTGGTACTATTGTGTGCCCGAAACTCGAACCAGGCTGAGCCCCAAATTGGGACAGGGCTGAGCCCTCAACTGGGATCGGTCTGTGCCCCAAAGTGGGACTGGGATGAGCCCCAAACTGGGAACTCCTCTGTGCCCCAGACTGGGACCAACTGCAGCCCCAAACTGGGACCAGGTGCAGCCCCAGACCGGGACCAGGCTGTTCCCAAAACTGGGACCAACTTGAGCCCTAAGCTGGGACCAGGCTGATCCCCAAACTGGGATCAGGTGCAGCCTCAAACTGGTACCGATCTGTTCCCCAAACTGGGACCAGTCTGAGCCATAAACTGGGTCCAGGCTGATCCCCAAAGTGGGACCCGGCTGAGCCCCAAACTGGGACCAAGTTGAGCCCCAAACTGGGACCGGTCTGTGCCCCACTCTAGGACCAGGCTGTGCCCTAAACTGGGACCAGGCTGAGCCCCAAACTGGGACCAGGTGCAGCCCCAAACTGGGATCAGATGTGACCCAAACTGGGACCAGGTTCAGCCCCAAACTGGGACCAGGTGCAGCCCCAGACTGGGACCAAGCTAATCCCTAAACTGGGACTGGGCTGAGCTCCAAACTGGGACCAAGTTGAGCCCCAAACTGGGACCAGTTGCAGCCCAAAACTGGGACCAGGTGCAACCCCAACCTGGGACAAGATGGAGCCCCTAACTGAGACCAGTCAGAGCCCCAAACTGGGATCAGGTGCAGCCCCAGACTGGGATCAGGTGCAGCCCTAAACTGTGACCAGGTGCAGCCCCAAACTGGATTCGGGCTGAGCCCCAAACTCCGACCAGGCGGAGCCCCAAACTGGGACCACTCAGAGCCCTAAACTGGGACTGGGCTGTGCCCCAGATCGGGACGAGTCAGAGCCACAAACTGGGAGTGGGCTGAGCCCCAACCTGGGAGTGGGCTGAGCCCCAAACTGGGGTCTCCACTGTGCCCCAAACTGGGACCAAGCTAAGCCCCAAACTGGGAACGGGCTTAGCCACCAAATTGGGACCAGGCTGAGCCCGAAACTGTGACCAGTCTGAGCCCTAAACTGGGATCAGGTGCAGCCCCAAACTGGACCGGTCTGAGCCCCAAAGTGGGACAGGTCTGAGCCCCAAACGGGGATCAGGCTGAGCCCCAAACTGGAACAGGGTGAGCCCCAATCTGGTTCCAGGCTGAGCCCTAAACTGGGACCGGTCTGAGCCCCAAACTGGGACCGGTCTGTGCCCCACGCTGGGACCAGGCTGTGCCCCACACTAGGACTATTGTGTGCCCCAAACTGGAACCAGGCTGAACCCCAAACTGGGACTGGGCTGAGCCCTAAACTGGGACCGGTCTGTGCCCCAAAGTGGGACCGGGCTGAGCCCCAAACTGGGAACACCTCTGTGCCTCAGACTTGGACCAGCTGCAGCCCCAGACTGGGACCAGGTGCAGCCCCAGACTGGGACCAGGCAGAGCCACAAACTGGGACCAAATTTAGCCCTAAGCTGGGAACTCCTCTGTGCCCCAAACTGGGACCAGGCTGAGCCCCAAACAGGGACCAAGTTGAGCCCTAAACTGGGACCAGGCTGAGCCCCAAAATGGGACCAAGTTGATCCCTAAGCTGGGACCAGGCTGAGCCCCAAACTGGGACCAGGCTGACCCCAAAGAGGGACCGAGTTGGGCCCTAAACTGGGACAAGGCTGAGCCATAAATTGGGACCGGTCTGAGCCCCAAACGGGGACTGGGCTGAGCCCCAAACTGGGAATTCCTCTGTGCCCCATACTGGGACCAGCTGCAGCCCCAGACTGGGACCAGGCTGAGCCCCAAACTGGGACCCGTCTGAGCCCCAAACTGGGACCAAGTTGAGCCCTAAGCTGGGACCAGGCTGAGCCCCAAACTGGGACCGGTCTGAGCCCCAAACGGGGACCGGTCTGAGCCCCAAACTGGAACAGGATGAGCCCCAAACTTGGTCCAGGCTGAGCCCTAAACTGGGACCGGTCTGAGCCCCAAACTGGGACCGGTCTGTGCCCCACACTGGTACTATTGTGTGCCCCAAACTCGAACCAGGCTGAGCCCCAAATTGGGACAGGGCTGAGCCCTCAACTGGGATCGGTCTGTGCCCCACACTGGGACTGGGATGAGCCCCAAACTGGGAACTCCTCTGTGCCCCAGACTGGGACCAACTGCAGCCCCAAACTGGGACCAGGTGCAGCCCCAGACCGGGACCAGGCTGTTCCCAAAACTGGGACCAACTTGAGCCCTAAGCTGGGACCAGGCTGATCCCCAAACTGGGATCAGGTGCAGCCTCAAACTGGTACCGATCTGTTCCCCAAACTGGGACCAGTCTGAGCCATAAACTGGGTCCAGGCTGATCCCCAAAGTGGGACCCGGCTGAGCCCCAAACTGGGACCAAGTTGAGCCCCAAACTGGGACCGGTCTGTGCCCCACTCTAGGACCAGGCTGTGCCCTAAACTGGGACCAGGTGCAGCCCCAAACTGGGACCAGGTGCAGCCCCAAACTGGGATCAGATGTGACCCAAACTGGGACCAGGTTCAGCCCCAAACTGGGACCAGGTGCAGCCCCAGACTGGGACCAAGCTAATCCCTAAACTGGGACTGGGCTGAGCTCCAAACTGGGACCAAGTTGAGCCCCAAACTGGGACCAGTTGCAGCCCAAAACTGGGACCAGGTGCAACCCCAACCTGGGACAAGATGGAGCCCCTAACTGAGACCAGTCAGAGCCCCAAACTGGGATCAGGTGCAGCCCCAGACTGGGATCAGGTGCAGCCCTAAACTGTGACCAGGTGCAGCCCCAAACTGGATTCGGGCTGAGCCCCAAACTCCGACCAGGCGGAGCCCCAAACTGGGACCACTCAGAGCCCTAAACTGGGACTGGGCTGTGCCCCAGATCGGGACGAGTCAGAGCCACAAACTGGGAGTGGGCTGAGCCCCAACCTGGGAGTGGGCTGAGCCCCAAACTGGGGTCTCCACTGTGCCCCAAACTGGGACCAAGCTAAGCCCCAAACTGGGAACGGGCTTAGCCACCAAATTGGGACCAGGCTGAGCCCGAAACTGTGACCAGTCTGAGCCCTAAACTGGGATCAGGTGCAGCCCCAAACTGGACCGGTCTGAGCCCCAAAGTGGGACAGGTCTGAGCCCCAAACGGGGATCAGGCTGAGCCCCAAACTGGAACAGGGTGAGCCCCAATCTGGTTCCAGGCTGAGCCCTAAACTGGGACCGGTCTGAGCCCCAAACTGGGACCGGTCTGTGCCCCACACTGGGACCAGGCTGTGCCCCACACTAGGACTATTGTGTGCCCCAAACTGGAGCCAGGCTGAACCCCAAACTGGGACTGGGCTGAGCCCTAAACTGGGACCGGTCTGTGCCCCAAAGTGGGACCGGGCTGAGCCCCAAACTGGGAACACCTCTGTGCCTCAGACTTGGACCAGCTGCAGCCCCAGACTGGGACCAGGTGCAGCCCCAGACTGGGACCAGGCAGAGCCACAAACTGGGACCAAATTTAGCCCTAAGCTGGGAACTCCTCTGTGCCCCAAACTGGGACCAGGCTGAGCCCCAAACAGGGACCAAGTTGAGCCCTAAACTGGGACCAGGCTGAGCCCCAAAATGGGACCAAGTTGATCCCTAAGCTGGGACCAGGCTGAGCCCCAAACTGGGACCAGGCTGACCCCAAAGAGGGACCGAGTTGGGCCCTAAACTGGGACAAGGCTGAGCCATAAATTGGGACCGGTCTGAGCCCCAAACGGGGACTGGGCTGAGCCCCAAACTGGGAATTCCTCTGTGCCCCATACTGGGACCAGCTGCAGCCCCAGACTGGGACCAGGCTGAGCCCCAAACTGGGACCCGTCTGAGCCCCAAACGGGGACCAAGTTGAGCCCTAAGCTGGGACCAGGCTGAGCCCCAAACTGGGACCGGTCTGAGCCCCAAACGGGGACCGGTCTGAGCCCCAAACTGGAACAGGATGAGCCCCAAACTTGGTCCAGGCTGAGCCCTAAACTGGGACCGGTCTGAGCCCCAAACTGGGACCGGTCTGTGCCCCACACTGGTACTATTGTGTGCCCGAAACTCGAACCAGGCTGAGCCCCAAATTGGGACAGGGCTGAGCCCTCAACTGGGATCGGTCTGTGCCCCACACTGGGACTGGGATGAGCCCCAAACTGGGAACTCCTCTGTGCCCCAGACTGGGACCAACTGCAGCCCCAAACTGGGACCAGGTGCAGCCCCAGACCGGGACCAGGCTGTTCCCAAAACTGGGACCAACTTGAGCCCTAAGCTGGGACCAGGC
Organism: Nyctibius grandis; assembly: GCF_013368605.1. Classification (NCBI taxonomy): domain Eukaryota; kingdom Metazoa; phylum Chordata; class Aves; order Nyctibiiformes; family Nyctibiidae; genus Nyctibius; species Nyctibius grandis. The sequence continues at coordinate 92,167,180 of NC_090662.1, read as the reverse complement.
TGATCCCCAAACTGGGATCAGGTGCAGCCTCAAACTGGTACCGATCTGTTCCCCAAACTGGGACCAGTCTGAGCCATAAACTGGGTCCAGGCTGATCCCCAAAGTGGGACCCGGCTGAGCCCCAAACTGGGACCAAGTTGAGCCCCAAACTGGGACCGGTCTGTGCCCCACTCTAGGACCAGGCTGTGCCCTAAACTGGGACCAGGCTGAGCCCCAAACTGGGACCAGGTGCAGCCCCAAACTGGGATCAGATGTGACCCAAACTGGGACCAGGTTCAGCCCCAAACTGGGACCAGGTGCAGCCCCAGACTGGGACCAAGCTAATCCCTAAACTGGGACTGGGCTGAGCTCCAAACTGGGACCAAGTTGAGCCCCAAACTGGGACCAGTTGCAGCCCAAAACTGGGACCAGGTGCAACCCCAACCTGGGACAAGATGGAGCCCCTAACTGAGACCAGTCAGAGCCCCAAACTGGGATCAGGTGCAGCCCCAGACTGGGATCAGGTGCAGCCCTAAACTGTGACCAGGTGCAGCCCCAAACTGGATTCGGGCTGAGCCCCAAACTCCGACCAGGCGGAGCCCCAAACTGGGACCACTCAGAGCCCTAAACTGGGACTGGGCTGTGCCCCAGATCGGGACGAGTCAGAGCCACAAACTGGGAGTGGGCTGAGCCCCAACCTGGGAGTGGGCTGAGCCCCAAACTGGGGTCTCCACTGTGCCCCAAACTGGGACCAAGCTAAGCCCCAAACTGGGAACGGGCTTAGCCACCAAATTGGGACCAGGCTGAGCCCGAAACTGTGACCAGTCTGAGCCCTAAACTGGGATCAGGTGCAGCCCCAAACTGGACCGGTCTGAGCCCCAAAGTGGGACAGGTCTGAGCCCCAAACGGGGATCAGGCTGAGCCCCAAACTGGAACAGGGTGAGCCCCAATCTGGTTCCAGGCTGAGCCCTAAACTGGGACCGGTCTGAGCCCCAAACTGGGACCGGTCTGTGCCCCACGCTGGGACCAGGCTGTGCCCCACACTAGGACTATTGTGTGCCCCAAACTGGAGCCAGGCTGAACCCCAAACTGGGACTGGGCTGAGCCCTAAACTGGGACCGGTCTGTGCCCCAAAGTGGGACCGGGCTGAGCCCCAAACTGGGAACACCTCTGTGCCTCAGACTTGGACCAGCTGCAGCCCCAGACTGGGACCAGGTGCAGCCCCAGACTGGGACCAGGCAGAGCCACAAACTGGGACCAAATTTAGCCCTAAGCTGGGAACTCCTCTGTGCCCCAAACTGGGACCAGGCTGAGCCCCAAACAGGGACCAAGTTGAGCCCTAAACTGGGACCAGGCTGAGCCCCAAAATGGGACCAAGTTGATCCCTAAGCTGGGACCAGGCTGAGCCCCAAACTGGGACCAGGCTGACCCCAAAGAGGGACCGAGTTGGGCCCTAAACTGGGACAAGGCTGAGCCATAAATTGGGACCGGTCTGAGCCCCAAACGGGGACTGGGCTGAGCCCCAAACTGGGAATTCCTCTGTGCCCCATACTGGGACCAGCTGCAGCCCCAGACTGGGACCAGGCTGAGCCCCAAACTGGGACCCGTCTGAGCCCCAAACGGGGACCAAGTTGAGCCCTAAGCTGGGACCAGGCTGAGCCCCAAACTGGGACCGGTCTGAGCACCAAACGGGGACCGGTCTGAGCCCCAAACTGGAACAGGATGAGCCCCAAACTTGGTCCAGGCTGAGCCCTAAACTGGGACCGGTCTGAGCCCCAAACTGGGACCGGTCTGTGCCCCACACTGGGACTAGGCTGTGCCCCAAACTCGAACCAGGCTGAGCCCCAAATTGGGACAGGGCTGAGCCCTCAACTGGGATCGGTCTGTGCCCCACACTGGGACTGGGATGAGCCCCAAACTGGGAACTCCTCTGTGCCCCAGACTGGGACCAACTGCAGCCCCAAACTGGGACCAGGTGCAGCCCCAGACCGGGACCAGGCTGTTCCCAAAACTGGGACCAACTTGAGCCCTAAGCTGGGACCAGGCTGATCCCCAAACTGGGATCAGGTGCAGCCTCAAACTGGTACCGATCTGTTCCCCAAACTGGGACCAGTCTGAGCCATAAACTGGGTCCAGGCTGATCCCCAAAGTGGGACCCGGCTGAGCCCCAAACTGGGACCAAGTTGAGCCCCAAACTGGGACCGGTCTGTGCCCCACTCTAGGACCAGGCTGTGCCCCAAATTGGAAGCAGGCTGAGCCCCAAACTGGGAGCAGGTGCACCCCCAAACTTGAACCCGTCAGAGCCCCAAACTGGGAGCGGGCTGAGCCCCAAACTGGGACCAGGCTGAGCCCTAAACTGGGACCAGGCTGTGCCCCAAACAGGACCAGGCTGAGCTCTAAACTGGGACCAGGCTGATCTCTAAACTGGGACCAGGTGCAGCCCCAAACTGAGACCAGGTAGAGCCCAAAGTGGGACCAGCTGGAGCCCCAAACTGGGACATGGTTGAGCCCCAAATTGGGACTGGTCCGAGCCCCAAAGTGGGATCGGGCTGAGCCCCAAACTGGAACCAGTCAGAGCCCCAAACTGGGACCAGGTGAACCCCCAAAACTGGAACCACTCAGAGCCCAAAGAGGGACTGAGCTGAGCCCCAAACTGGGACCAGGCTGAGCCCTAAACTGGGAGAAGTCTGTGCCCAAAATTGGACGAGGCTGAGCTCCAAACTGGGACAAGGCTGTGCCCTAAACTGGGACCAGGCTGTGCTCCAAAGTGGACCAGGCTGAGCTCCAAACTGGGACCAGGCTGTGCCCTAAGCTGGGACCAGGCTGAGCCCGAAATTAGGACCAGGCTGAGCCCCAAACTGGGACCAGGTGCAGCCCCAAACTGGGATCAGATGTGACCCAAACTGGGACCAGGTTCAGCCCCAAAGTGGGACCAGGTGCAGCCCCAGACTGGGACCAAGCTAATCCCTAAACTGGGACTGGGCTGAGCTCCAAACTGGGACCAAGTTGAGCCCCAAACTGGGACCAGTTGCAGCCCAAAACTGGGACCAGGTGCAACCCCAACCTGGGACAAGATGGAGCCCCTAACTGAGACCAGTCAGAGCCCCAAACTGGGATCAGGTGCAGCCCCAGACTGGGATCAGGTGCAGCCCTAAACTGGGACCAGGTGCAGCCCCAAACTGGATTCGGGCTGAGCCCCAAACTCCGACCAGGCGGAGCCCCAAACTGGGACCACTCAGAGCCCTAAACTGGGACTGGGCTGTGCCCCAGATCGGGACGAGTCAGAGCCACAAACTGGGAGTGGGCTGAGCCCCAACCTGGGAGTGGGCTGAGCCCCAAACTGGGGTCTCCACTGTGCCCCAAACTGGGACCAAGCTAAGCCCCAAACTGGGAACGGGCTTAGCCACCAAATTGGGACCAGGCTGAGCCCGAAACTGGAACCAGTCTGAGCCCTAAACTGGGATCAAGTGCAGCCCCAAACTGGACCGGTCTGAGCCCCAAAGTGGGACAGGTCTGAGCCCCAAACGGGGATCAGGCTGAGCCCCAAACTGGAACAGGGTGAGCCCCAATCTGGTTCCAGGCTGAGCCCTAAACTGGGACCGGTCTGAGCCCCAAACTGGGACCGGTCTGTGCCCCACACTGGGACCAGGCTGTGCCCCACACTAGGACTATTGTGTGCCCCAAACTGGAGCCAGGCTGAACCCCAAACTGGGACTGGGCTGAGCCCTAAACTGGGACCGGTCTGTGCCCCAAAGTGGGACCGGGCTGAGCCCCAAACTGGGAACACCTCTGTGCCTCAGACTTGGACCAGCTGCAGCCCCAGACTGGGACCAGGTGCAGCCCCAGACTGGGACCAGGCAGAGCCACAAACTGGGACCAAATTTAGCCCTAAGCTGGGACCAGGCTGAGCCCCAAACTGGGACCAGGCTGAGCCCCAAACAGGGACCAAGTTGAGCCCTAAACTGGGACCAGGCTGAGCCCCAAAATGGGACCAAGTTGAGCCCTAAGCTGGGACCAGGCTGAGCCCCAAACTGGGACCAGGCTGACCCCAAAGAGGGACCGAGTTGGGCCCTAAACTGGGACAAGGCTGAGCCATAAACTGGGACCGGTCTGAGCCCCAAACGGGGACTGGGCTGAGCCCCAAACTGGGAAATCCCCTGTGTCCCATACTGGGACCAGCTGCAGCCCCAGACTGGGACCAGGCTGAGCCCCAAACTGGGACCCGTCTGAGCCCCAAACTGGGACCAAGTTGAGCCCTAAGCTAGGACCAGGCTGAGCCCCAAACTGGGACCGGTCTGAGCCCCAAACTGGGACAGGATGAGCCCCAAACTTGGTCCAGGCTGAGCCCTAAACTGGGACCGGTCTGAGCCCCAAACTGGGACCGGTCTTTGCCCCACACTGGTACTATTGTGTGCCCCAAACTCGAACCAGGCTGAGCCCCAAATTGGGACAGGGCTGAGCCCTCAACTGGGATCGGTCTGTGCCCCACACTGGGACTGGGATGAGCCCCAAACTGGGAACTCCTCTGTGCCCCAGACTGGGACCAACTGCAGCCCCAAACTGGGACCAGGTGCAGCCCCAGACCGGGACCAGGCTGTTCCCAAAACTGGGACCAACTTGAGCCCTAAGCTGGGACCAGGCTGATCCCCAAACTGGGATCAGGTGCAGCCTCAAACTGGTACCGATCTGTTCCCCAAACTGGGACCAGTCTGAGCCATAAACTGGGTCCAGGCTGATCCCCAAAGTGGGACCCGGCTGAGCCCCAAACTGGGACCAAGTTGAGCCCCAAACTGGGACCGGTCTGTGCCCCACTCTAGGACCAGGCTGTGCCCCAAATTGGAAGCAGGCTGAGCCCCAAACTGGGAGCAGGTGCACCCCCAAACTTGAACCCGTCAGAGCCCCAAACTGGGAGCGGGCTGAGCCCCAAACTGGGACCAGGCTGAGCCCTAAACTGGGACCAGGCTGTGCCCCAAACAGGACCAGGCTGAGCTCTAAACTGGGACCAGGCTGATCTCTAAACTGGGACCAGGTGCAGCCCCAAACTGAGACCAGGTAGAGCCCAAAGTGGGACCAGCTGGAGCCCCAAACTGGGACATGGTTGAGCCCCAAATTGGGACTGGTCCGAGCCCCAAAGTGGGATCGGGCTGAGCCCCAAACTGGAACCAGTCAGAGCCCCAAACTGGGACCAGGTGAACCCCCAAAACTGGAACCACTCAGAGCCCCAAAGAGGGACTGAGCTGAGCCCCAAACTGGGACCAGGCTGAGCCCTAAACTGGGAGAAGTCTGTGCCCAAAATTGGACGAGGCTGAGCTCCAAACTGGGACAAGGCTGTGCCCTAAACTGGGACCAGGCTGTGCTCCAAAGTGGACCAGGCTGAGCTCCAAACTGGGACCAGGCTGTGCCCTAAACTGGGACCAGGCTGAGCCCCAAACTGGGACCAGGTGCAGCCCCAAACTGGGATCAGATGTGACCCAAACTGGGACCAGGTTCAGCCCCAAACTGGGACCAGGTGCAGCCCCAGACTGGGACCAAGCTAATCCCTAAACTGGGACTGGGCTGAGCTCCAAACTGGGACCAAGTTGAGCCCCAAACTGGGACCAGTTGCAGCCCAAAACTGGGACCAGTTGCAACCCCAACCTGGGACAAGATGGAGCCCCTAACTGAGACCAGTCAGAGCCCCAAACTGGGATCAGGTGCAGCCCCAGACTGGGATCAGGTGCAGCCCTAAACTGTGACCAGGTGCAGCCCCAAACTGGATTCGGGCTGAGCCCCAAACTCCGACCAGGCGGAGCCCCAAACTGGGACCACTCAGAGCCCTAAACTGGGACTGGGCTGTGCCCCAGATCGGGACGAGTCAGAGCCACAAACTGGGAGTGGGCTGAGCCCCAACCTGGGAGTGGGCTGAGCCCCAAACTGGGGTCTCCACTGTGCCCCAAACTGGGACCAAGCTAAGCCCCAAACTGGGAACGGGCTTAGCCACCAAATTGGGACCAGGCTGAGCCCGAAACTGGAACCAGTCTGAGCCCTAAACTGGGATCAGGTGCAGCCCCAAACTGGACCGGTCTGAGCCCCAAAGTGGGACAGGTCTGAGCCCCAAACGGGGATCAGGCTGAGCCCCAAACTGGAACAGGGTGAGCCCCAATCTGGTTCCAGGCTGAGCCCTCAACTGGGACCGGTCTGAGCCCCAAACTGGGACCGGTCTGTGCCCCACGCTGGGACCAGGCTGTGCCCCACACTAGGACTATTGTGTGCCCCAAACTGGAGCCAGGCTGAACCCCAAACTGGGACTGGGCTGAGCCCTAACTGGGACCGGTCTGTGCCCCAAAGTGGGACCGGGCTGAGCCCCAAACTGGGAACTCCTCTGTGCCTCAGACTTGGACCAGCTGCAGCCCCAGACTGGGACCAGGTGCAGCCCCAGACTGGGACCAGGCAGAGCCACAAACTGGGACCAGGCTGAGCCCTAAGCTGGGACCAGGCTGAGCCCCAAACTGGGACCAGGCTGAGCCCCAAACAGGGACCAAGTTGAGCCCTAAACTGGGACCAGGCTGAGCCCCAAAATGGGACCAAGTTGAGCCCTAAGCTGGGACCAGGCTGAGCCCCAAACTGGGACCAGGCTGACCCCAAAGAGGGACCAAGTTGGGCCCTAAACTGGGACAAGGCTGAGCCATAAACTGGGACCGGTCTGAGCCCCAAACGGGGACTGGGCTGAGCCCCAAACTGGGAAATCCTCTGTGCCCCATACTGGGACCAGCTGCAGCCCCAGACTGGGACCAGGCTGAGCCCCAAACTGGGACCCGTCTGAGCCCCAAACTGGGACCAAGTTGAGCCCTAAGCTGGGACCAGGCTGAGCCCCAAACTGGGACCGGTCTGAGCCCCAAACGGGGACCGGTCTGAGCCCCAAACTGGAACAGGATGAGCCCCAAACTTGGTCCAGGCTGAGCCCTAAACTGGCACCGGTCTGAGCCCCAAACTGGGACCGGTCTGTGCCCCACACTGGTACTATTGTGTGCCCCAAACTCGAACCAGGCTGAGCCCCAAATTGGGACAGGGCTGAGCCCTCAACTGGGATCGGTCTGTGCCCCAAAGTGGGACTGGGATGAGCCCCAAACTGTGAATTCCTCTGTGCCCCAGACTGGGACGAACTGCAGCCCCAAACTGGGACCAGGTGCAGCCCCAGACTGGGACCGATCTTTGCCCCAAACTGCGACCGGTCTGAGCCATAAACTGGGACCAGGTGAGCCCCAAAGTGGGACCATGTTGAGCTCTAAACTGGGACCAAGTTGAGCCTCAAACTGGGACCGGTCTGTGCCCCAAACTAGGACCAGGCTGTGCCCAAAACTGGAAGCAGGCTGATCCCCAAACTGGGAGCAGGCTGTGCCCTAAACTGGAACCAGATCCCGAAATTAGGACCAGGCTGAGCCCCAAACCGGGACCAAGTTGAGCCCTAAACTGGAACAGGATGAGCCCCAACCTTGGTCCAGGCTGAGCCCTAAACTGGGACCGGTGTGAGCCCCAAACTGGGACCAGGCTGAGCCCCAAACTGGGACCGGTCTGAGCCCCAAACGGGGACCGGTCTGAGCCCCAAACTGGAACAGGATGAGCCCCAAACTTGGTCCAGGCTGAGCCCTAAACTGGCACCGGTCTGAGCCCCAAACTGGGACCGGTCTGTGCCCCACACTGGTACTATTGTGTGCCCCAAACTCGAACCAGGCTGAGCCCCAAATTGGGACAGGGCTGAGCCCTCAACTGGGATCGGTCTGTGCCCCAAAGTGGGACTGGGATGAGCCCCAAACTGTGAACTCCTCTGTGCCCCAGACTGGGACGAACTGCAGCCCCAGACTGGGACCAGGTGCAGCCCCAGACTGGGACCGATCTTTGCCCCAAACTGCGACCGGTCTGAGCCATAAACTGGGACCAGGTGAGCCCCAAAGTGGGACCATGTTGAGCTCTAAACTGGGACCAAGTTGAGCCTCAAACTGGGACCGGTCTGTGCCCCACACTAGGACCAGGCTGTGCCCAAAACTGGAAGCAGGCTGATCCCCAAACTGGGAGCAGGCTGTGCCCTAAACTGGAACCAGATCCCGAAATTAGGACCAGGCTGAGCCCCAAACCGGGACCAAGTTGAGCCCTAAACTGGAACAGGATGAGCCCCAACCTTGGTCCAGGCTGAGCCCTAAACTGGGACCGGTGTGAGCCCCAATCTGGGACCAGGCTGAGACCCAAACTGTGACCGGTCAGAGCCCCAAACTGGGACCGGTCTGAGTCCCAAACTGGGACCAGGTGCAGCCTCAAACTGGGACCAGGCTGAGGCCTAAACTGAGACAAGGCTGAGCCCCAAACTGGGACCGCACTGATCCCGAAACTGGGACCGGGCTTAGCCCCAATCCGGGAGCAGGCTGAGCACCAAACTGGGACCAATTTGAGTCTCAAACTGGGACCAGGCTGAGACCTAAGCTGGGATCAGGTGCAGCCCCAAACTGGGACCAGCTGCAGCTCCAACCTGGGACCAGGTGCAGCGCAAACTGGGACCAGGTACAGCCCCAAACTGGGACCAGGTGCAGCCCCAGACTGGGACCAAGCTAAGCCCAAAACTGGGACCGGTCTGAGCCCCAAACTTGAACTTGTCTGTGCCCCAAACTGGGATCGGTCTGAGCCCCAAAATGGGACTAGGCTGAGCCCTAAACTTGGACCAGGTGCAGACCCAGACTGGGATCAGGTGCAGCCCCAAACTGGGACCAGGCTCTGCCCTAAACTGGGACCAGTCTCTGCCCTAAACTGGGACCAGGTGCAGCCCCAAATTGGATTCGGGCTTAGCCCCAAACTCCGACCAGGCAAGCCCCAAACTGGGACCAGTCAGAACCCCAAACTGGACCGGTCTGAGCCCCAAAGCGGGACTTGTATGAGCCCCAAACTGGGAACTCTTCTGTGCCCCAGACTGGGATCAACTGCAGACCAAGACTGGGACTAGGTGCAGCCCCAGACTGGGACCAGGCTGTTCCCCAAACTGGGACCAAGTTGAGCCCTAAGCTGGTACCAGGCTGAGTCCCAAACTGGGATCAGTTGCAGCCCCAAAGTGGGACCGATCTGTGCCCCAAAGTGGGACCGGTCTGAGCCATAAACTGGGACCAGGCTGAGCCCCAAAGTGGGACCATGTTGAGCTCTAAACTGGGACCAAGTTGTGCCTCAAACTGGGACCGGTCTGTGCCCCAAACTGGCACCAGGTGCACCCCCGAACTGGAAGCAGGCTGAGCCCCAAACTGGGATCAAGTGCAGCCCGAAACTGGGACCCATCTGAGCCCCAATCTGGGACCAGGCTGAGACCCAAACTGTGACCGGTCAGAGCCCCAAACTGGGACCGGGCTGAGTCCTAAACTGGGACCAAGTGCAGCCTCAAACTGGGACAAGGCTGAGCCCTAAACTGAGACAAGGCTGAGCCCCAAACTGGGACCGCACTGATCCCGAAACTGGGACCGGGCTGAGCCCCAAACTGGGACCAGGCTGAGCCCCAAACCGGGAACAAGTTGAGCGCCAAACTGGGACCAGGCTGAGCCCCAAACTGGGACCAATTTGAGTCTCAAACAGGGACCAGGCTGAGACATAAGCTGGGATCAGGTGCAGCCCCAAACTGGGACCAGGTGCAGCCCCAAACTGGGACAAGGTGCAGCCCAAACCGGGACCAGGTGCAGCCCCAAACTGGGACCAGGTGCAGCCCCAGACTGTAACCAAGCTAAGCCCAAAACTGGGACCGGTCTGAGCCCCAAACTTGAACCAGTCTGTGCCCCTAACTGGGACTCGTCTGTGCCCCAAACTGGGACTGGGCTAAGCCCCAAACTGGGACGAGATGCAGCCCCAAACTGGGACCAGTTGCAGCCCCAAACTGGGATCGGTCTGAGCCCAAAACTGGGACTAGGCTGAGCCCCAAACTGGGACCAGACAGAACCCAAAACTGGGACCAGCTGCAGCCCCAAACTGGGACCAGTCTCTGCCCTAAACTGGGACCAGTCTGTGCCGTAAACTGGGACCAGTCTCTGCCCTAAACTGGGACCAGGTGCAGCCCCAAACTGCATTCGGGCTGAGCCCCAAACTCCGACCAGGCAGAGCCCCAAACTGGGACCAGTCAGAGCCCCAAACTGGGACTGGGCTGTGCCCCAGATTGGGACCAGTCAGAGCCACAAACTGGGAGTGGGCTGAGCCCCACCCTGGGAGTGGTCTGAGCCCCAAACTGGGGTCTCCTCTGTGCCCCAAACTGGGACAAGGCAGAGCCCCAAACTGGGACCAAGCTAAGCCCCAAACTGGGACCGGGCTGAGCCACCAAATTGGGACAAGGCTGAGCCCGAAACTGGAACCAGTCTGAGCCCTAAACTGGGATCAGGTGCAGCCCCAAACTGGACCGGTCTGAGCCCCAAAGTGGGACAGGTCTGAGCCCCAAACGGGGATCAGGCTGAGCCCCAAACTGGAACAGGGTGAGCCCCAATCTTGTTCCAGGCTGAGCCCTAAACTGGGACCGGTCTGAGCCCCAAACTGGGACCGGTCTGTGCCCCACGCTGGGACCAGGCTGTGCCCCACACTAGGACTATTGTGTGCCCCAAACTGGAACCAGGCTGAACCCCAAACTGGGACTGGGCTGAGCCCTAAACTGGGACCGGTCTGTGCCCCAAAGTGGGACCGGGCTGAGCCCCAAACTGGGAACTCCTCTGTGCCCCAGACTTGGACAAGCTGCAGCCCCAGACTGGGACCAGGTGCAGCCCCAGACTGGGAGCAATTTGACTCTCAAACAGGGACCAGGCTGAGACATAAGCTGGCATCAGGTGCAGCCCCAAACTGGGACCAGGTGCAGCCCCAAACTGGGACTAAGTGCAGCCCAAACCGGGACCAAGTGCAGCCCAAACCGGGACCAGGTGCAGCCCCAAACTGGGAACTCCTCTGTGCCTCAGACTTGGACCAGGTGCAGCCCCAGACTGGGACCAGGCAGAGCCACAAACTGGGACCAGGCTGAGCCCTAAGCTGGGAGCAGGCTGAGCCCCAGACTGGGACCAGGCTGAGCCCCAAACAGGGACCAAGTTGAGCCCTAAACTGGGACCAGGCTGAGCCCCAAAATGGGACCAAGTTGAGCCCTAAGCTGGGACCAGGCAGAGCCCCAAACTGGGACCAGGCTGACCCCAAAGAGGGACCAAGTTGGGCCCTAAACTGGGACAAGGCTGAGCCATAAACTGGGACCGGTCTGAGCCCCAAACGGGGACTGGGCTGAGCCCCAAACTGGGAAATCCTCTGTGCCCCATACTGGGACCAGCTGCAGCCCCAGACTGGGACCAGGCTGAGCCCCAAACTGGGACCCGTCTGAGCCCCAAACTGGGACCAAGTTGAGCCCTAAGCTGGGACCAGGCTGAGCCCCAAACTGGGACCGGTCTGAGCACCAAACGGGGACCGGTCTGAGCCCCAAACTGGAACAGGATGAGCCCCAAACTTGGTCCAGGCTGAGCCCTAAACTGGGACCGGTCTGAGCCCCAAACTGGGACCGGTCTGTGCCCCACACTGGTACTATTGTGTGCCCCAAACTCGAACCAGGCTGAGCCCCAAATTGGGACAGGGCTGAGCCCTCAACTGGGATCGGTCTGTGCCCCAAAGTGGGACTGGGATGAGCCCCAAACTGTGAATTCCTCTGTGCCCCAGACTGGGACGAACTGCAGCCCCAAACTGGGACCAGGTGCAGCCCCAGACTGGGACCGATCTTTGCCCCAAACTGCGACCGGTCTGAGCCATAAACTGGGACCAGGTGAGCCCCAAAGTGGGACCATGTTGAGCTCTAAACTGGGACCAAGTTGAGCCTCAAACTGGGACCGGTCTGTGCCCCAAACTAGGACCAGGCTGTGCCCAAAACTGGAAGCAGGCTGATCCCCAAACTGGGAGCAGGCTGTGCCCTAAACTGGAACCAGAACCCGAAATTAGGACCAGGCTGAGCCCCAAACCGGGACCAAGTTGAGCCCTAAACTGGAACAGGATGAGCCCCAACCTTGGTCCAGGCTGAGCCCTAAACTGGGACCGGTGTGAGCCCCAATCTGGGACCAGGCTGAGCCCCAAACTGGGACCGGTCTGAGCCCCAAACGGGGACCGGTCTGAGCCCCAAACTGGAACAGGATGAGCCCCAAACTTGGTCCAGGCTGAGCCCTAAACTGGCACCGGTCTGAGCCCCAAACTGGGACCGGTCTGTGCCCCACACTGGTACTATTGTGTGCCCCAAACTCGAACCAGGCTGAGCCCCAAATTGGGACAGGGCTGAGCCCTCAACTGGGATCGGTCTGTGCCCCAAAGTGGGACTGGGATGAGCCCCAAACTGTGAACTCCTCTGTGCCCCAGACTGGGACCAACTGCAGCCCCAGACTGGGACCAGGTGCAGCCCCAGACTGGGACCGATCTTTGCCCCAAACTGCGACCGGTCTGAGCCATAAACTGGGACCAGGTGAGCCCCAAAGTGGGACCATGTTGAGCTCTAAACTGGGACCAAGTTGAGCCTCAAACTGGGACCGGTCTGTGCCCCACACTAGGACCAGGCTGTGCCCAAAACTGGAAGCAGGCTGAGCCCCAAACTGGGAGCAGGCTGTGCCCTAAACTGGAACCAGATCCCGAAATTAGGACCAGGCTGAGCCCCAAACCGGGATCAGGCTGAGCCCCAAACTGGAACAGGGTGAGCCCCAATCTGGTTCCAGGCTGAGCCCTAAACTGGGACCGGTGTGAGCCCCAATCTGGGACCAGGCTGAGACCCAAACTGTGACCGGTCAGAGCCCCAAACTGGGACCGGTCTGAGTCCCAAACTGGGACCAGGTGCAGCCTCAAACTGGGACCAGGCTGAGGCCTAAACTGAGACAAGGCTGAGCCCCAAACTGGGACCGCACTGATCCCGAAACTGGGACCGGGCTTAGCCCCAATCCGGGACCAGGCTGAGCCCCAAACTGGGACCAATTTGAGTCTCAAACTGGGACCAGGCTGAGACCTAAGCTGGGATCAGGTGCAGCCCCAAACTGGGACCAGCTGCAGCTCCAACCTGGGACCAGGTGCAGCGCAAACTGGGACCAGGTACAGCCCCAAACTGGGACCAGGTGCAGCCCCAGACTGGGACCAAGCTAAGCCCAAAACTGGGACCGGTCTGAGCCCCAAACTTGAACTTGTCTGTGCCCCAAACTGGGATCGGTCTGAGCCCCAAACTGGGACTAGGCTGAGCCCTAAACTTGGACCAGGTGCAGACCCAGACTGGGATCAGGTGCAGCCCCAAACTGGGACCAGGCTCTGCCCTAAACTGGGACCAGTCTCTGCCCTAAACTGGGACCAGGTGCAGCCCCAAACTGGATTCGGGCTTAGCCCCAAACTCCGACCAGGCAAGCCCCAAACTGGGACCAGTCAGAACCCCAAACTGGACCGGTCTGAGCCCCAAAGCGGGACTTGTATGAGCCCCAAACTGGGAACTCTTCTGTGCCCCAGACTGGGACCAACTGCAGACCAAGACTGGGACTAGGTGCAGCCCCAGACTGGGACCAGGCTGTTCCCCAAACTGGGACCAAGTTGAGCCCTAAGCTGGTACCAGGCTGAGCCCCAAACTGGGATCAGTTGCAGCCCCAAACTGGGACCGATCTGTGCCCCAAAGTGGGACAGGTCTGAGCCATAAACTGGGACCAGGCTGAGCCCCAAAGTGGGACCATGTTGAGCTCTAAACTGGGACCAAGTTGTGCCTCAAACTGGGACCGGTCTGTGCCCCAAACTGGCACCAGGTGCACCCCCAAACTGGAAGCAGGCTGAGCCCCAAACTGGGATCAAGTGCAGCCCGAAACTGGGACCCATCTGAGCCCCAATCTGGGACCAGGCTGAGACCCAAACTGTGACAGGTCAGAGCCCCAAACTGGGACCAGGCTGAGTCCTAAACTGGGACCAAGTGCAGCCTCAAACTGGGACAAGGCTGAGCCCTAAACTGAGACAAGGCTGAGCCCCAAACTGGGACCGCACTGATCCCGAAACTGGGACCGGGCTGAGCCCCAAACTGGGACCAGGCTGAGCCCCAAACCGGGAACAAGTTGAGCGCCAAACTGGGACCAGGCTGAGCCCCAAACTGGGACCAATTTGAGTCTCAAACAGGGACCAGGCTGAGACATAAGCTGGGATCAGGTGCAGCCCCAAACTGGGACCAGGTGCAGCCCCAAACTGGGACTAGGTGCAGCCCAAACCGGGACCAGGTGCAGCCCCAAACTGGGACCAGGTGCAGCCCCAGACTGTAACCAAGCTAAGCCCAAAACTGGGACCGGTCTGAGCCCCAAACTTGAACCTGTCTGTGCCCCTAACTGGGACTCGTCTGTGCCCCAAACTGGGACTGGGCTAAGCCCCAAACTGGGACGAGATGCAGCCCCAAACTGGGACCAGTTGCAGCCCCAAACTGGGATCGGTCTGAGCCCAAAACTGGGACTAGGCTGAGCCCCAAACTGGGACCAGACAGAACCCAAAACTGGGACCAGCTGCAGCCCCAAACTGGGACCAGTCTCTGCCCTAAACTGGGACCAGACTGTGCCGTAAACTGGGACCAGTCTCTGCCCTAAACTGGGACCAGGTGCAGCCCCAAACTGGATTCGGGCTGAGCCCCAAACTCCGACCAGGCAGAGCCCCAAACTGGGACCAGTCAGAGCCCCAAACTGGGACTGGGCTGTGCCCCAGATTGGGACCAGTCAGAGCCACAAACTGGGAGTGGGCTGAGCCCCACCCTGGGAGTGGTCTGAGCCCCAAAATGGGGTCTCCTCTGTGCCCCAAACTGGGACAAGGCGGAGCCCCAAACTGGGACCAAGCTAAGCCCCAAACTGGGACCGGGCTGAGCCACCAAATTGGGACAAGGCTGAGCCCGAAACTGGAACCAGTCTGAGCCCTAAACTGGGATCAGGTGCAGCCCCAAACTGGACCGGTCTGAGCCCCAAAGTGGGACAGGTCTGAGCCCCAAACGGGGATCAGGCTGAGCCCCAAACTGGAACAGGGTGAGCCCCAATCTTGTTCCAGGCTGAGCCCTAAACTGGGACCGGTCTGAGCCCCAAACTGGGACCGGTCTGTGCCCCACGCTGGGACCAGGCTGTGCCCCACACTAGGACTATTGTGTGCCCCAAACTGGAACCAGGCTGAACCCCAAACTGGGACTGGGCTGAGCCCTAAACTGGGACCGGTCTGTGCCCCAAAGTGGGACCGGGCTGAGCCCCAAACTGGGAACTCCTCTGTGCCCCAGACTTGGACAAGCTGCAGCCCCAGACTGGGACCAGGTGCAGCCCCAGACTGGGAGCAATTTGACTCTCAAACAGGGACCAGGCTGAGACATAAGCTGGCATCAGGTGCAGCCCCAAACTGGGACCAGGTGCAGCCCCAAACTGGGACTAAGTGCAGCCCAAACCGGGACCAAGTGCAGCCCAAACCGGGACCAGGTGCAGCCCCAAACTGGGACCAGGTGCAGCCCCAGACTGGGACCAAGATAAGCCCAAAACTGGGACCGGTCTGAGCCCGAAACTTGAACCTGTCTGTGCCCCAAACTGGGACTCGTCTGTGCCCCAAACTGGGACTGGGCTGAGCCCCAAACTGGGACCAGTTGCAGCCCCAAACTGGGACCAGGCTCTGCCCTAAACTGGGACCAGTCTGCGCCGTAAACTGGGACCAGTCTCTGCCCTAAACTGGGACCAGGTACAGCCCAAACTGGATTCGGGCTGAGCCCCAAACTCCGACCAGGCAGAGCCCCAAACTGGGACCAGTCAGAGCCCCAAACTGGGATTGGGCTGAGCCCCAGGTTGGGACCAGTCAGAGCCACAAACTGGGAGTGGGCTGAGCCCCAACCTGGGAGTGGGCTGAGCCCCAAAATGGGGTCTCCTCTGTGCCCCAAACTGGGACAAGGCAGAGCCCCAAACTGGGACCAAGCTAAGCCCCAAACTGGGACCGGGCTGAGCCACCAAATTGGGACCAGGCTGAGCCCGAAACTGGAACCAGTCTGAGCCCTAAACTGGGATCAGGTGCAGCCCCAAACTGGACCGGTCTGAGCCCCAAAGTGGGACAGGTCTGAGCCCCAAACGGGGATCAGGCTGAGCCCCAAACTGGAACAGGGTGAGCCCCAATCTTGTTCCAGGCTGAGCCCTAAACTGGGACCGGTCTGAGCCCCAAACTGGGACCGGTCTGTGCCCCACGCTGGGACCAGGCTGTGCCCCACACTAGGACTATTTTGTGCCCCAAACTGGAACCAGGCTGAACCCCAAACTGGGACTGGGCTGAGCCCTAAACTGGGACCGGTCTGTGCCCCAAAGTGGGACCAGGCTGAGCCCCAAACTGGGAACTCCTCTGTGCCCCAGACTTGGACCAGCTGCAGCCCCAGACTGGGACCAGGTGCAGCCCCAGACTGGGACCAATTTGCGTCTCAAACAGGGACCAGGCTGAAGACATAAGCTGGGATCAGGTGCAGCCCCAAACTGGGACTAAGTGCAGCCCAAACCGGGACCAAGTGCAGCCCAAACCGGGACCAGGTGCAGCCCCAAACTGGGACCAGGTGCAGCCCCAGACTGGGACCAAGATAAGCCCAAAACTGGGACCGGTCTGAGCCCGAAACTTGAACCTGTCTGTGCCCCAAACTGGGACTCGTCTGTGCCCCAAACTGGGACTGGGCTGAGCCCCAAACTGGGACCAGTTGCAGCCCCAAACTGGGACCAGGCTCTGCCCTAAACTGGGACCAGTCTGTGCCGTAAACTGGGACCAGTCTCTGCCCTAAACTGGGACCAGGTACAGCCCCAAACTGGATTCGGGCTGAGCCCCAAACTCCGACCAGGCAAGCCCCAAACTGGGACCAGTCAGAGCCCCAAACTGGGACTGGGCTGAGCCCCAGATTGGGACCAGTCAGAGCCACAAACTGGGACTGGGCTGAGCCCCAGATTGGGACCAGTCAGAGCCACAAACTGGGAGTGGGCTGAGCCCCAACCTGGGAGTGGTCTGAGCCCCAAACTGGGGTCTCCTCTGTGCCCCAAACTGGGACAAGGCGGAGCCCCAAACTGGGACAAATCTAAGCCACAAACTGGGACCGGGCTTAGCCACCAAATTGGGACCAGGCTGAGCCCGAAACTGGAACCAGTCTGAGCCCTAAACTGGGATCAGTTGCAGCCCCAAACTGGACCAGTCTGAGCCCCAAAGTGGGACTGGTATGAGCCCCAAACTGGGAACTCTTCTGTGCCCCAGACTGGGACCAAGTGCAGCCCCAGACTGGGACTAGGTGCAGCCCCAGACTGGGACCAGGCTGTTCCCCAAACTGGGACCAGGCTGCACCCCAAACTGGGATCAAGTGCAGCCGGAAACTGGGACCCATCTGAGCCCCAATCTGGGACCAGGCTGAGACCCAAACTGTGACCGGTCAGAGCCCCAAACTGGGACCGGGCTGAGTCCTAAACTGGGACCAAGTGAAGCCTCAAACTGGGACAAGGCTGAGCCCTAAACTGAGACAAGGCTGAGCCCCAAACTGGGATCGCACTGATCCCGAAACTGGGACCGGGCTGAGCCCCAAACTGGGACCAGGCTGAGCCCCAAACCGGGAACAAGTTGAGCGCCAATCTGGGACCAGGCTGAGCCCCAAACTGGGACCAATTTGAGTCTCAAACAGGGACCAGGCTGAGACCTAAGCTGGGATCAGGTGCAGCCCCAAACTGGGACCAGGTGCAGCCCCAAACTGGGACGAGTTGCAGCCCAAACCGGGACCAGGTGCAGCCCCAAACTGGGACCAGGTGCAGCCCCAGACTGTAACCAAGCTAAGCCCAAAACTGGGACCGCTGTGAGTCCCAAACTTGAACCTGTCTGTGCCCCAAACTGGGACTCATCTGTGCCCCAAACTGGGGCTGGGCTGACCCCCAAACTGGCACGAGGTGCAGCCCCAAACTAGGACCAGTTGCAGCCCAAAACTGGGACCAGACAGAACCCAAATCTGGGACCAGCTGCAGCCCCAAAGTGGGACCAGTCTCTGCCCTAAACTGGGACCAGTCTGTGCCGTAAACTGGGACCAGTCTCTGCCCTAAACTGGGACCAGGTGCAGCCCCAAACTGCATTCGGGCTGAGCCCCAAACTCCGACCAGGCAGAGCCCCAAACTGGGACCAGTCAGAGCCCCAAACTGGGATTGGGCTGAGCCCCAGGTTGGGACCAGTCAGAGCCACAAACTGGGAGTGGGCTGAGCCCCAACCTGGGAGTGGGCTGAGCCCCAAAATGGGGTCTCCTCTGTGCCCCAAACTGGGACAAGGCGGAGCCCCAAACTGGGACCAAGCTAAGCCCCAAACTGGGACCGGGCTGAGCCACCAAATTGGGACCAGGCTGAGCCCGAAACTGGAACCAGTCTGAGCCCTAAACTGGGATCAGGTGCAGCCCCAAACTGGACCGGTCTGAGCCCCAAAGTGGGACAGGTCTGAGCCCCAAACGGGGATCAGGCTGAGCCCCAAACTGGAACAGGGTGAGCCCCAATCTGGTTCCAGGCTGAGCCCTAAACTGGGACCGGTCTGAGCCCCAAACTGGGACCGGTCTGTGCCCCATGCTGGGACCAGGCTGTGCCCCACACTAGGACTATTGTGTGCCCCAAACTGGAACCAGGCTGAACCCCAAACTGGGACTGGGCTGAGCCCTAAACTGGGACCGGTCTGTGCCCCAAAGTGGGACCAGGCTGAGCCCCAAACTGGGAACTCCTCTGTGCCCCAGACTTGGACCAGCTGCAGCCCCAGACTGGGACCAGGTGCAGCCCCAGACTGGGACCAATTTGCGTCTCAAACAGGGACCAGGCTGAAGACATAAGCTGGGATCAGGTGCAGCCCCAAACTGGGACCAGGTGCAGCCCCAAACTGGGACTAGGTGCAGCCCAAACCGGGACCAGGTGCAGCCCCAAACTGGGACCAGGTGCAGCCCCAAACTGGATTCGGGCTGAGTCCCAAATTCCGACCAGGCAGAGCCCCAAACTGGGACCAGGCTGAGCCCCAAACAAGGACCAAGTTGAGCCCTAAACTGGGACCAGGCTGAGCCCCAAACTGGGACCGGTCTGAGCCCCAAACTGGGACCGGTCTGTGCCCCAAATTGGGAAATCCACTGTGCCCCACACTGGGACCAGCTGCAGCCCCAGACTGGGACCAGGTGCAGCCCCAGACTGGGACCAGTCTGTTCCCCAAACAGGGACCAAGTTGAGCCCTAAGCTGGGACCAGGCTGAGCCCCAAACTGGGATCAGGTACAGCCCCAAACTGGACCGGTCTGAGCCCCAAAGTGGGACAGGTCTGAGCCCCAAACGGGAACCAGTAAGAGCCCCAAACTGGGACAGGGCTGAGCCCCAAACTGGGACCAGGCTGAGCCCTAAACTGGGACCAGTCAGAGCCCCAAACTGGGACCGGGATGAGCGCCAAACTGGGACCAGGTGCAGCCCCAAACTGGGGCCAGTTGCAGCCCCAATCTGGGACCAGGCTGAGCCCCAAACTGGGACCGGGTGCAGCCCCAAACTGGGACCAGTCAGAAACCCAAACTGGGACCGGGCTGAGCCCCAAACTGGGGTGAAGTTGAGCCCTAAACTGGGACAGGCCTGTGCCCCATAATGGGACTGGGCTGAGCCCCCAAGTGGGACCTTCTCTGTGCCCCAAAGTAGGACAAGGCGGAGCCCCAAAGTGGGACAAGGCTGTGCCCTAAACTGGGATCAGTTGCAGCCCCAAACTTGACCGGTCTTTGCCCCACAGTAGGACTCGGCCGAGCCCCAAACTGGGACCTCCTCTGTGCCCCAAACTGGAACAAGGTTTAGCCCCAAACTGGGACCAGGCTGAGCCCTAAACTGGGACCAGGCTGAGCGCCAAACTGGGACCAAGTTGAGCCCTAAACTGGGACCGGTCTTAGCCCCAATCTGGGACCAGTCAGAGCCCCAAACTGGGACCAGGCTGTGCCCCACACTAGGACTATTGTGTGCCCCAAACTGGAACCAGGCTGAACCCCAAATTGGGACCGGGCTGAGCCCTAAACTGGGACCGGTCTGTGCCCCAAAGTGGGACCGGGCTGAGCCCCAAACTGGGAAATCCTCTGTGCCCCATACTGGGACCAGCTGCAGCCCCAGACTGGGACGAGGCTGAGCCCCAAACTGGGAGCAGGATGAGCCCCAAACTGGGTGCAAGTTGAGCCCTAAGCTGGGACCAGGCTGAGCCCATAACTGGGATCAGGTGCAGCCCCAAACTGGGACCGGTCTGTGCCCCAAACTGCGACCGGTCTGAGCCATAAACTGGGACCAGACTGAGCCCCAAAGTGGGACCATGTTGAGCTCTAAACTGGGACCAAGTTGAGCCTCAAACTGGGACCGGTCTGTGCCCCAGACTAGGACCAGGCTGAGCCCCAAACTGGAAGCAGGCTGTGCCCTAAACTGGAACCAGATCCCGAAATTAGGAGCAGGCTGAGTCCGAAACCGGGACCAAATTGAGCCCTAAACTGGGACTAGGCTGAACCCCAAACTGGGACCGATCTGAGCCCCAAACGGGGACGAGTCTGGGCCCCAAACTGGAATAGGATGAGCCCCAAACTTGGTCCAGGCTGAGCCCGAAACTGGGATCGGTCTGAACCCCAAACTGTGACCGATCTGAGCCCCAAACGGGGACCAGTCTGTGCCCCAAACTGGAACAGGATGAGCCCCAAACTTGGTCCAGGATGAGCCCTAAACTGGGACCAGTCTGAACCCGAAACTGTGACCGGTCTGTGCCCTCAACTGGGACCGGTCTGTGCCCCAAACTACGATCGGTCTGAGCCATAAAATGGGAGCAGGCTGAGCCCCAGACTGGGAACAGTCAGAGCCACAAACTGGGAGTGGGCTGAGCCCCACCCTGGGAGTGGGCTGAGCCCCAAAATGGGATCTCCTCTGTGCCCCAAACTGGGACAAGGCGGAGCCCCAAACTGGGACCAAGCTAAGCCCCAAACTGGAACCGGGCTGAGCCCCAAATTGGGACCAGGTTGAGCCCCAAACTGGGACCAGGCTGAGCCCTAAACTGGGATCAGGTGCAGCCCCAAACTGGACCGGTTTGTGCCCCAAATTGGGACTGGGCTGAGTCCTAAACGGGGACCAGGCTGGGAGGCAAACTGGAACAGAATGAGCCCCAAACTGGTCCAGGATGAGACCTAAACAGGGACCGGTATGAGCCCAAAACTGGGACCGGTCTGTGCCCCACACTGGGACCAGGCTCTGCCCTAAACTGGGACCAGGCTGTGCCCCAAACTGGACCAGGCTGAGCTCTAAACTGGGACAAGATGCAGCCCCAAACTGGGACCAGGTGCAGCCCAAACTGGGACCAGGCTGAGCCCCAAAGTGGGATCAGGTGCAGACCAAAAGTGGGACCAGGCTGAGCCCCAAACCGGGAAAGGGTGCAACCCAAACTGGGACCAGGTGCAGCCCCAAACTGCGACCAGGTGCAGCCCCAGACTGGGAACAGGCTGTTCCCCAAACTGGGACCAAGTTGAGCCCTAAGCTGGGACCAGGCTGATCCCCAAACTGGGACCTCCTCTGTGCCCCAAGCTGGAACAAGGCGGAGTCCCAAACTGGGACCAGGATGAGCCCCAAATTGGGACCGGTCTGAGCCCCAAACGGGGACCAGGCTGGGCCCTAAACTGGGACCAGGCTGAGCCCCAAATTAGGACCGGTCTGAGCCCCAAACGGGGACCAGGCTGGGCCCTAATCTGGGACTAGGCTGAGCCCCAAATTAGGACCGGTCATAGCCCCAAACGGGGACCAGGCTGGGCCCTAAACTGGAACAGGATGAGCCCCAAACTAGGTCCAGGCTGAGTCCCAAACTTGGTCCAGGCTGAGCCCTAAACTGGGACCGGTCTGAGCCCCAAACTGGGACCGGTCTGTGCCCCACACTGGTACTATTGTGTGCCCCAAACTCGAACCAGGCTGAGCCCCAAATTGGGACAGGGCTGAGCCCTCAACTGGGATCGGTCTGTGCCCCACATGGGACTGGGATGAGCCCCAAACTGTGAACTCCTCTGTGCCCCAGACTGGGACCAACTGCAGCCCCAAACTGGGACCAGGTGCAGCCCCAGACCGGGACCAGGCTGTTCCCAAAACTGGGACCAACTTGAGCCCTAAGCTGGGACCAGGCTGATCCCCAAACTGGGATCAGGTGCAGCCTCAAAGTGGTACCGATCTGTTCCCCAAGCCTGGACCAGTCTGAGCCATAAACTGGGTCCAGGCTGATCCCCAAAGTGGGACCCGGCTGAGCCCCAAACTGGGACCAAGTTGAGCCCCAAACTGGGACCGGTCTGTGCCCCACTCTAGGACCAGGCTGTGCCCCAAATTGGAAGCAGGCTGAGCCCCAAACTGGGAGCAGGTGCACCCCCAAACTTGAACCCGTCAGAGCCCCAAACTGGGAGCGGGCTGAGCCCCAAACTGGGACCAGGCTTAGCCCTAAACTGGGACCAGGCTGTGCCCCAAACAGGACCAGGCTGAGCTCTAAACTGGGACCAGGCTGATCTCTAAACTGGGACCAGGTGCAGCCCCAAACTGAGACCAGGCAGAGCCCAAACTGGGACCAGCTGGAGCCCCAAACTGGGACATGGTTGAGCCCCAAATTGGGACTGGTCCGAGCCCCAAAGTGGGATCGGGCTGAGCCCCAAACTGGAACCAGTCAGAGCCCCAAACTGGGACCAGGTGAACCCCCAAAACTGGAACCACTCAGAGCCCCAAAGAGGGACTGAGCTGAGCCCCAAACTGGGACCAGGCTGAGCCCTAAACTGGGAGAAGTCTGTGCCCAAAATTGGACGAGGCTGAGCTCCAAACTGGGACAAGGCTGTGCCCTAAACTGGGACCAGGCTGTGCTCCAAAGTGGACCAGGCTGAGCTCCAAACTGGGACCAGGCTGTGCCCTAAACTGGGACCAGGCTGAGCCCGAAATTAGGACCAGGCTGAGCCCCAAACTGGGACCAGGTGCAGCCCCAAACTGGGATCAGATGTGACCCAAACTGGGACCAGGTTCAGCCCCAAACTGGGACCAGGTGCAGCCCCAGACTGGGACCAAGCTAATCCCTAAACTGGGACTGGGCTGAGCTCCAAACTGGGACCAAGTTGAGCCCCAAACTGGGACCAGTTGCAGCCCAAAACTGGGACCAGGTGCAACCCCAACCTGGGACAAGATGGAGCCCCTAACTGAGACCAGTCAGAGCCCCAAACTGGGATCAGGTGCAGCCCCAGACTGGGATCAGGTGCAGCCCTAAACTGTGACCAGGTGCAGCCCCAAACTGGATTCGGGCTGAGCCCCAAACTCCGACCAGGCGGAGCCCCAAACTGGGACCACTCAGAGCCCTAAACTGGGACTGGGCTGTGCCCCAGATCGGGACGAGTCAGAGCCACAAACTGGGAGTGGGCTGAGCCCCAACCTGGGAGTGGGCTGAGCCCCAAACTGGGGTCTCCACTGTGCCCCAAACTGGGACCAAGCTAAGCCCCAAACTGGGAACGGGCTTAGCCACAAAATTGGGACCAGGCTGAGCCCGAAACTGGAACCAGTCTGAGCCCTAAACTGGGATCAGGTGCAGCCCCAAACTGGACCGGTCTGAGCCCCAAAGTGGGACAGGTCTGAGCCCCAAACGGGGATCAGGCTGAGCCCCAAACTGGAACAGGGTGAGCCCCAATCTTGTTCCAGGCTGAGCCCTAAACTGGGACCGGTCTGAGCCCCAAACTGGGACCGGTCTGTGCCCCACGCTGGGACCAGGCTGTGCCCCACACTAGGACTATTGTGTGCCCCAAACTGGAGCCAGGCTGAACCCCAAACTGGGACTGGGCTGAGCCCTAAACTGGGACCGGTCTGTGCCCCAAAGTGGGACCGGGCTGAGCCCCAAACTGGGAACTCCTCTGTGCCTCAGACTTGGACCAGCTGCAGCCCCAGACTGGGACCAGGTGCAGCCCCAGACTGGGACCAGGCAGAGCCACAAACTGGGACCAGGCTGAGCCCTAAGCTGGGACCAGGCTGAGCCCCAGACTGGGACCAGGCTGAGCCCCAAACAGGGACCAAGTTGAGCCCTAAACTGGGACCAGGCTGAGCCCCAAAATGGGACCAAGTTGAGCCCTAAGCTGGGACCAGGCAGAGCCCCAAACTGGGACCAGGCTGACCCCAAAGAGGGACCAAGTTGGGCCCTAAACTGGGACAAGGCTGAGCCATAAACTGGGACCGGTCTGAGCCCCAAACGGGGACTGGGCTGAGCCCCAAACTGGGAAATCCTCTGTGCCCCATACTGGGACCAGCTGCAGCCCCAGACTGGGACCAGGCTGAGCCCCAAACTGGGACCCGTCTGAGCCCCAAACTGGGACCAAGTTGAGCCCTAAGCTGGGACCAGGCTGAGCCCCAAACTGGGACCGGTCTGAGCACCAAACGGGGACCGGTCTGAGCCCCAAACTGGAACAGGATGAGCCCCAAACTTGGTCCAGGCTGAGCCCTAAACTGGCACCGGTCTGAGCCCCAAACTGGGACCGGTCTGTGCCCCACACTGATACTATTGTGTGCCCCAAACTCGAACCAGGCTGAGCCCCAAATTGGGACAGGGCTGAGCCCTCAACTGGGATCGGTCTGTGCCCCAAAGTGGGACTGGGATGAGCCCCAAACTGTGAATTCCTCTGTGCCCCAGACTGGGACGAACTGCAGCCCCAGACTGGGACCAGGTGCAGCCCCAGACTGGGACCGATCTTTGCCCCAAACTGCGACCGGTCTGAGCCATAAACTGGGACCAGGTGAGCCCCAAAGTGGGACCATGTTGAGCTCTAAACTGGGACCAAGTTGAGCCTCAAACTGGGACCGGTCTGTGCCCCAAACTAGGACCAGGCTGTGCCCAAAACTGGAAGCAGGCTGAGCCCCAAACTGGGAGCAGGCTGTGCCCTAAACTGGAACCAGAACCCGAAATTAGGACCAGGCTGAGCCCCAAACCGGGACCAAGTTGAGCCCTAAACTGGAACAGGATGAGCCCCAACCTTGGTCCAGGCTGAGCCCTAAACTGGGACCGGTGTGAGCCCCAATCTGGGACCAGGCTGAGCCCCAAACTGGGACCGGTCTGAGCCCCAAACGGGGACCGGTCTGAGCCCCAAACTGGAACAGGATGAGACCCAAACTTGGTCCAGGCTGAGCCCTAAACTGGCACCGGTCTGAGCCCCAAACTGGGACCGGTCTGTGCCCCACACTGGTACTATTGTGTGCCCCAAACTCGAACCAGGCTGAGCCCCAAATTGGGACAGGGCTGAGCCCTCAACTGGGATCGGTCTGTGCCCCAAAGTGGGACTGGGATGAGCCCCAAACTGTGAACTCCTCTGTGCCCCAGACTGGGACGAACTGCAGCCCCAAACTGGGACCAGGTGCAGCCCCAGACTGGGACCGATCTTTGCCCCAAACTGCGACCGGTCTGAGCCATAAACTGGGACCAGGTGAGCCCCAAAGTGGGACCATGTTGAGCTCTAAACTGGGACCAAGTTGAGCCTCAAACTGGGACCGGTCTGTGCCCCACACTAGGACCAGGCTGTGCCCAAAACTGGAAGCAGGCTGAGCCCCAAACTGGGAGCAGGCTGTGCCCTAAACTGGAACCAGATCCCGAAATTAGGACCAGGCTGAGCCCCAAACCGGGACCAAGTTGAGCCCTAAACTGGAACAGGATGAGCCCCAACCTTGGTCCAGGCTGAGCCCTAAACTGGGACCGGTGTGAGCCCCAATCTGGGACCAGGCTGAGACCCAAACTGTGACCGGTCAGAGCCCCAAACTGGGACCGGTCTGAGTCCCAAACTGGGACCAGGTGCAGCCTCAAACTGGGACCAGGCTGAGGCCTAAACTGAGACAAGGCTGAGCCCCAAACTGGGACCGCACTGATCCCGAAACTGGGACCGGGCTTAGCCCCAATCCGGGAGCAGGCTGAGCACCAAACTGGGACCAATTTGAGTCTCAAACTGGGACCAGGCTGAGACCTAAGCTGGGATCAGGTGCAGCCCCAAACTGGGACCAGCTGCAGCTCCAACCTGGGACTAGGTGCAGCGCAAACTGGGACCAGGTACAGCCCCAAACTGGGACCAGGTGCAGCCCCAGACTGGGACCAAGCTAAGCCCAAAACTGGGACCGGTCTGAGCCCCAAACTTGAACTTGTCTGTGCCCCAAACTGGGATCGGTCTGAGCCCCAAACTGGGACTAGGCTGAGCCCTAAACTTGGACCAGGTGCAGACCCAGACTGGGATCAGGTGCAGCCCCAAACTGGGACCAGGCTCTGCCCTAAACTGGGACCAGTCTCTGCCCTAAACTGGGACCAGGTGCAGCCCCAAACTGGATTCGGGCTTAGCCCCAAACTCCGACCAGGCAAGCCCCAAACTGGGACCAGTCAGAACCCCAAACTGGACCGGTCTGAGCCCCAAAGCGGGACTTGTATGAGCCCCAAACTGGGAACTCTTCTGTGCCCCAGACTGGGACCAACTGCAGACCAAGACTGGGACTAGGTGCAGCCCCAGACTGGGACCAGGCTGTTCCCCAAACTGGGACCAAGTTGAGCCCTAAGCTGGTACCAGGCTGAGCCCCAAACTGGGATCAGTTGCAGCCCCAAACTGGGACCGATCTGTGCCCCAAAGTGGGACCGGTCTGAGCCATAAACTGGGACCAGGCTGAGCCCCAAAGTGGGACCATGTTGAGCTCTAAACTGGGACCAAGTTGTGCCTCAAACTGGGACCGGTCTGTGCCCCAAACTGGCACCAGGTGCACCCCCAAACTGGAAGCAGGCTGAGCCCCAAACTGGGATCAAGTGCAGCCCGAAACTGGGACCCATCTGAGCCCCAATCTGGGACCAGGCTGAGACCCAAACTGTGACAGGTCAGAGCCCCAAACTGGGACCAGGCTGAGTCCTAAACTGGGACCAAGTGCAGCCCGAAACTGGGACCCATCTGAGCCCCAATCTGGGACCAGGCTGAGACCCAAACTGTGACAGGTCAGAGCCCCAAACTGGGACCAGGCTGAGTCCTAAACTGGGACCAAGTGCAGCCTCAAACTGGGACAAGGCTGAGCCCTAAACTGAGACAAGGCTGAGCCCCAAACTGGGACCGCACTGATCCCGAAACTGGGACCGGGCTGAGCGCCAAACTGGGACCAGGCTGAGCCCCAAACTGGGACCAATTTGAGTCTCAAACAGGGACCAGGCTGAGACATAAGCTGGGATCAGGTGCAGCCCCAAACTGGGACCAGGTGCAGCCCCAAACTGGGACAAGGTGCAGCCCAAACTGGGACCAGGTGCAGCCCCAAACTGGGACCAGGTGCAGCCCCAGACTGTAACCAAGCTAAGCCCAAAACTGGGACCGGTCTGAGCCCCAAACTTGAACCAGTCTGTGCCCCTAACTGGGACTCGTCTGTGCCCCAAACTGGGACTGGGCTAAGCCCCAAACTGGGACGAGATGCAGCCCCAAACTGGGACCAGTTGCAGCCCCAAACTGGGATCGGTCTGAGCCCAAAACTGGGACTAGGCTGAGCCCCAAACTGGGACCAGACAGAACCCAAATCTGGGACCAGCTGCAGCCCCAAACTAGGACCAGTCTCTGCCCTAAACTGGGACCAGACTGTGCCGTAAACTGGGACCAGTCTCTGCCCTAAACTGGGACCAGGTGCAGCCCCAAACTGCATTCGGGCTTAGCCCCAAATTCCGACCAGGCAGAGCCCCAAACTGGGACCAGTCAGAGCCACAAACTGGGACTGGGCTGTGCCCCAGATTGGGACCAGTCAGAGCCACAAACTGGGAGTGGGCTGAGCCCCACCCTGGGAGTGGGCTGAGCCCCAAAATGGGGTCTCCTCTGTGCCCCAAACTGGGACAAGGCGGAGCCCCAAACTGGGACCAAGCTAAGCCCCAAACTGGGACCGGGCTGAGCCACCAAATTGGGACAAGGCTGAGCCCGAAACTGGAACCAGTCTGAGCCCTAAACTGGGATCAGGTGCAGCCCCAAACTGGACCGGTCTGAGCCCCAAAGTGGGACAGGTCTGAGCCCCAAACGGGGATCAGGCTGAGCCCCAAACTGGAACAGGGTGAGCCCCAATCTTGTTCCAGGCTGAGCCCTAAACTGGGACCGGTCTGAGCCCCAAACTGGGACCGGTCTGTGCCCCACGCTGGGACCAGGCTGTGCCCCACACTAGGACTATTGTGTGCCCCAAACTGGAACCAGGCTGAACCCCAAACTGGGACTGGGCTGAGCCCTAAACTGGGACCGGTCTGTGCCCCAAAGTGGGACCGGGCTGAGCCCCAAACTGGGAACTCCTCTGTGCCCCAGACTTGGACAAGCTGCAGCCCCAGACTGGGACCAGGTGCAGCCCCAGACTGGGAGCAATTTGACTCTCAAACAGGGACCAGGCTGAGACATAAGCTGGCATCAGGTGCAGCCCCAAACTGGGACCAGGTGCAGCCCCAAACTGGGACTAAGTGCAGCCCAAACCGGGACCAAGTGCAGCCCAAACCGGGACCAGGTGCAGCCCCAAACTGGGACCAGGTGCAGCCCCAGACTGGGACCAAGATAAGCCCAAAACTGGGACCGGTCTGAGCCCGAAACTTGAACCTGTCTGTGCCCCAAACTGGGACTCGTCTGTGCCCCAAACTGGGACTGGGCTGAGCCCCAAACTGGGACCAGTTGCAGCCCCAAACTGGGACCAGGCTCTGCCCTAAACTGGGACCAGTCTGCGCCGTAAACTGGGACCAGTCTCTGCCCTAAACTGGGACCAGGTACAGCCCAAACTGGATTCGGGCTGAGCCCCAAACTCCGACCAGGCAAGCCCCAAACTGGGACCAGTCAGAGCCCCAAACTGGGACTGGGCTGAGCCCCAGATTGGGACCAGTCAGAGCCACAAACTGGGACTGGGCTGAGCCCCAGATTGGGACCAGTCAGAGCCACAAACTGGGAGTGGGCTGAGCCCCAACCTGGGAGTGGTCTGAGCCCCAAACTGGGGTCTCCTCTGTGCCCCAAACTGGGACAAGGCGGAGCCCCAAACTGGGACAAATCTAAGCCACAAACTGGGACCGGGCTTAGCCACCAAATTGGGACCAGGCTGAGCCCGAAACTGGAACCAGTCTGAGCCCTAAACTGGGATCAGTTGCAGCCCCAAACTGGACCAGTCTGAGCCCCAAAGTGGGACTGGTATGAGCCCCAAACTGGGAACTCTTCTGTGCCCCAGACTGGGACCAAGTGCAGCCCCAGACTGGGACTAGGTGCAGCCCCAGACTGGGACCAGGCTGTTCCCCAAACTGGGACCAGGCTGCACCCCAAACTGGGATCAAGTGCAGCCGGAAACTGGGACCCATCTGAGCCCCAATCTGGGACCAGGCTGAGACCCAAACTGTGACCGGTCAGAGCCCCAAACTGGGACCGGGCTGAGTCCTAAACTGGGACCAAGTGAAGCCTCAAACTGGGACAAGGCTGAGCCCTAAACTGAGACAAGGCTGAGCCCCAAACTGGGATCGCACTGATCCCGAAACTGGGACCGGGCTGAGCCCCAAACTGGGACCAGGCTGAGCCCCAAACCGGGAACAAGTTGAGCGCCAATCTGGGACCAGGCTGAGCCCCAAACTGGGACCAATTTGAGTCTCAAACAGGGACCAGGCTGAGACCTAAGCTGGGATCAGGTGCAGCCCCAAACTGGGACCAGGTGCAGCCCCAAACTGGGACGAGTTGCAGCCCAAACCGGGACCAGGTGCAGCCCCAAACTGGGACCAGGTGCAGCCCCAGACTGTAACCAAGCTAAGCCCAAAACTGGGACCGCTGTGAGTCCCAAACTTGAACCTGTCTGTGCCCCAAACTGGGACTCATCTGTGCCCCAAACTGGGGCTGGGCTGACCCCCAAACTGGCACGAGGTGCAGCCCCAAACTAGGACCAGTTGCAGCCCAAAACTGGGACCAGACAGAACCCAAATCTGGGACCAGCTGCAGCCCCAAAGTGGGACCAGTCTCTGCCCTAAACTGGGACCAGTCTGTGCCGTAAACTGGGACCAGTCTCTGCCCTAAACTGGGACCAGGTGCAGCCCCAAACTGCATTCGGGCTGAGCCCCAAACTCCGACCAGGCAGAGCCCCAAACTGGGACCAGTCAGAGCCCCAAACTGGGATTGGGCTGAGCCCCAGGTTGGGACCAGTCAGAGCCACAAACTGGGAGTGGGCTGAGCCCCAACCTGGGAGTGGGCTGAGCCCCAAAATGGGGTCTCCTCTGTGCCCCAAACTGGGACAAGGCGGAGCCCCAAACTGGGACCAAGCTAAGCCCCAAACTGGGACCGGGCTGAGCCACCAAATTGGGACCAGGCTGAGCCCGAAACTGGAACCAGTCTGAGCCCTAAACTGGGATCAGGTGCAGCCCCAAACTGGACCGGTCTGAGCCCCAAAGTGGGACAGGTCTGAGCCCCAAACGGGGATCAGGCTGAGCCCCAAACTGGAACAGGGTGAGCCCCAATCTTGTTCCAGGCTGAGCCCTAAACTGGGACCGGTCTGAGCCCCAAACTGGGACCGGTCTGTGCCCCACGCTGGGACCAGGCTGTGCCCCACACTAGGACTATTGTGTGCCCCAAACTGGAACCAGGCTGAACCCCAAACTGGGACTGGGCTGAGCCCTAAACTGGGACCGGTCTGTGCCCCAAAGTGGGACCGGGCTGAGCCCCAAACTGGGAACTCCTCTGTGCCCCAGACTTGGACAAGCTGCAGCCCCAGACTGGGACCAGGTGCAGCCCCAGACTGGGAGCAATTTGACTCTCAAACAGGGACCAGGCTGAGACATAAGCTGGCATCAGGTGCAGCCCCAAACTGGGACCAGGTGCAGCCCCAAACTGGGACTAAGTGCAGCCCAAACCGGGACCAAGTGCAGCCCAAACCGGGACCAGGTGCAGCCCCAAACTGGATTCGGGCTGAGTCCCAAATTCCGACCAGGCAGAGCCCCAAACTGGGACCAGGCTGAGCCCCAAACAAGGACCAAGTTGAGCCCTAAACTGGGACCAGGCTGAGCCCCAAACTGGGACCGGTCTGAGCCCCAAACTGGGACCGGTCTGTGCCCCAAATTGGGAAATCCACTGTGCCCCACACTGGGACCAGCTGCAGCCCCAGACTGGGACCAGGTGCAGCCCCAGACTGGGACCAGTCTGTTCCCCAAACAGGGACCAAGTTGAGCCCTAAGCTGGGACCAGGCTGAGCCCCAAACTGGGATCAGGTACAGCCCCAAACTGGACTGGTCTGAGCCCCAAAGTGGGACAGGTCTGAGCCCCAAACGGTAACCAGTAAGAGCCCCAAACTGGGACAGGGCTGAGCCCCAAACTGGGACCAGGCTGAGCCCTAAACTGGGACCAGTCAGAGCCCCAAACTGGGACCGGGCTGAGCGCCAAACTGGGACCAGGTGCAGCCCCAAACTGGGGCCAGTTGCAGCCCCAATCTGGGACCAGGCTGAGCCCCAAACTGGGACCGGGTGCAGCCCCAAACTGGGACCAGTCAGAAACCCAAACTGGGACCGGGCTGAGCCCCAAACTGGGGTGAAGTTGAGCCCTAAACTGGGACAGGCCTGTGCCCCATAATGGGACTGGGCTGAGCCCCCAAGTGGGACCTTCTCTGTGCCCCAAAGTAGGACAAGGCGGAGCCCCAAAGTGGGACAAGGCTGTGCCCTAAACTGGGATCAGTTGCAGCCCCAAACTTGACCGGTCTTTGCCCCACAGTAGGACTCGGCCGAGCCCCAAACTGGGACCTCCTCTGTGCCCCAAACTGGAACAAGGTTTAGCCCCAAACTGGGACCAGGCTGAGCCCTAAACTGGGACCAGGCTGAGCGCCAAACTGGGACCAAGTTGAGCCCTAAACTGGGACCGGTCTTAGCCCCAATCTGGGACCAGTCAGAGCCCCAAACTGGGACCAGGCTGTGCCCCACACTAGGACTATTGTGTGCCCCAAACTGGAACCAGGCTGAACCCCAAATTGGGACCGGGCTGAGCCCTAAACTGGGACCGGTCTGTGCCCCAAAGTGGGACCGGGCTGAGCCCCAAACTGGGAAATCCTCTGTGCCCCATACTGGGACCAGCTGCAGCCCCAGACTGGGACGAGGCTGAGCCCCAAACTGGGAGCAGGATGAGCCCCAAACTGGGACCAAGTTGAGCCCTAAGCTGGGACCAGGCTGAGCCCATAACTGGGATCAGGTGCAGCCCCAAACTGGGACCGGTCTGTGCCCCAAACTGCGACCGGTCTGAGCCATAAACTGGGACCAGACTGAGCCCCAAAGTGGGACCATGTTGAGCTCTAAACTGGGACCAAGTTGAGCCTCAAACTGGGACCGGTCTGTGCCCCAGACTAGGACCAGGCTGAGCCCCAAACTGGAAGCAGGCTGTGCCCTAAACTGGGACCAGATCCCGAAATTAGGAGCAGGCTGAGCCCGAAACCGGGACCAAATTGAGCCCTAAACTGGGACTAGGCTGAACCCCAAACTGGGACCGATCTGAGCCCCAAACGGGGACGAGTCTGGGCCCCAAACTGGAATAGGATGAGCCCCAAACTTGGTCCAGGCTGAGCCCGAAACTGGGATCGGTCTGAACCCCAAACTGTGACCGATCTGAGCCCCAAACGGGGACCAGTCTGTGCCCCAAACTGGAACAGGATGAGCCCCAAACTTGGTCCAGGCTGAGCCCTAAACTGGGACCAGTCTGAACCCGAAACTGTGACCGGTCTGTGCCCTCAACTGGGACCGGTCTGTGCCCCAAACTACGACCGGTCTGAGCCATAAAATGGGACCAGGCTGAGCCCCAAACTGTGACCAGGCTGAGCCCCACACTGGGACCAAGTTGAGCCCCAAACTGGGACCGGTCTGTGCCGCAGACTAGGACCAGGCTGTGCCCCAAACTGGAAGGAGGCTGAGCCCCAAACTGGGACCAGGTGCACCCCCAAACTGGAACCAGTCAGAGCCCCAAACTGGGACCGGGCTGAGCCCCAAACTGGGACCAGGCTGAGCCCTAAACTGGGACAGGGCTGTGCCCCAAACGGGACCAGGCTGAGCTCCAAATTGGGACCAGGCTGTGCCCTAAACTGGTACCAGGCTGTGCCCCAAACTGGACCAGGTGCAGCCTTAAACTGGGACCAGGTGCAGCCCAAACTGGGACCAGGTGCAGCCCCAAACTGGGACATGGCTGAGTACCAAACTGGGACTGGTCTGAGCTGTAAAGCTGGACCAGGCTGAGCCCCAAACTGGAACCAGTCTGAGCCCCAAACTGGGACCAGGCTGAGCGCCAAACTGGGACCAGGTGCACCCCCAAAACGGGAACCAGTCAGAGCCCCAAACTGGGACAGGGCTGAGCCCCAAACTGGGACCAGGCTGAGCCCTAAACTGGGACCAGTCAGAGCCCCAAACTGGGACCGGGCTGAGCGCCAAACTGGGACCAGTTGCAGCCCCAAACTGGGGCCAGGTGCAGCCCCAATCTGGGACCAGGCTGAGCCCCAAACTGGGACCGGGCTGAGCCCCAAAATGGGGTGAAGTTGAGCCCTAAACTGGGGCAGGTCTGTGCCCCATAATGGGACTGGGCTGAGCCCCCAAGTGGGACCTTCTCTGTGCCCCAAAGTAGGACAAGGCGGAGCCCCAAAGTGGGACAAGGCTGTGCCCTAAACTGGGATCAGATGCAGCCCCAAACTTGACCGGTCTTTGCCCCACAGTAGGACTGGGCTGAGCCCCAAACTGGGACCTCCTCTGTGCCCCAAACTGGAACAAGGTTTAGCCCCAAACTGGGACCAGGCTGAGCCCCAAACTGGGACAAGGCGGAGCCGCAAACTGGGACCAGTCAGGGCCCCAAACCTGGATCATGTTCAGCCCCAGACTGGGACCAGCCTGAGCCCCAAACTGGGACCAAGTTGAGCCCCAAACTGGGACCAGGCTGTCCCCCACACTAGGACTATTTTGTGCCCCAAACTGGAACCAGGCTGAACCCCAAATTGGGACCGGGCTGAGCCCTAAACTGGGACCGGTCTGTGCCCCAAAGTGGGACCGGGCTGAGCCCCAAACTGGGAAATCCTCTGTGCACCATACTGGGACCAGCTGCAGCCCCAGACTGGGACGAGGCTGAGCCCCAAACTGGGATGAGGCTGAGCCCCAAACTGGGACCAAGTTGAGCCCTAAACTGGGAGCAGGATGAGCCCCAAACTGGGACGGGCCTGAGCCCCAAATGGGGACCAGGCTGGGCCCCAAACTGGAACAGGATGAGCCCCAAACTTGGTCCAGGCTGAGCCGTAAATGGGACCGGGCTGAGCCCCACACTGGGACTATTGTGTGCCCCAAACTGTGACCAGGCTGAGCCCCAAACTGGGACCGGACTGAGCCCTAAACTGGGACCGGTCTGTGCCCCAAAGTGGGACCGGGATGAGCCCCAAACTGGGAAATCCTCTGTGTCCCATACTGGGACCAGCTGCAGCCCC
The DNA here is from genome assembly GCF_013368605.1 of Nyctibius grandis. Taxonomy (NCBI): domain Eukaryota; kingdom Metazoa; phylum Chordata; class Aves; order Nyctibiiformes; family Nyctibiidae; genus Nyctibius; species Nyctibius grandis. The sequence goes on along the minus strand of NC_090662.1, from coordinate 92,132,791 downwards.
AGACTGGGACCAGGCTGAGCCCCAAACTGGGACGAGGCTGAGCCCCAAACTGGGACCAAGTTGAGCCCTAAGCTGGGAGCAGGATGAGCCCCAAACTGGGACGGGTCTGAGCCCCAAACTGGGACCAGGTGCACCCCCAAACTGGAACCAGTCAGAGCCCCAAACAGGGACCGGGCTGATCCCCAAACTGGGACCAGGCTGAGCCCTAAACTGGGACCAGGCTGTGCCCCAAACGGGACCAGGCTGAGCTCCAAATTGGGACCAGGCTGTGCCCTAAACTGGTACCAGGCTGTGCCCCAAACTGGACCAGGTGCAGCCTTAAAACTGGGACCAGGTGCAGCCCAAACTGGGACCAGGTGCAGCCCCAAACTGGGACATGGCTGAGTACCAAACTGGGAGTGGTCTGAGCTGCAAATGGGGACCAGGCTGGGCCCCAAACTGGAACAGGATGAGCCCCAAACTTGGTCCAGGCTGAGCCCTAAACTGGGACCGGGCTGAGCCCCACACTGGGACTATTGTGTGCCCCAAACTTGAACCAGGCTGAGCCCCAAACTGGGACCGGGCTGAGCCCTAAACTGGGACCGGTCTGTGCCCCAAAGTGGGACTGGGCTGAGCCCCAAACTGTGAACTCCTCTGTGCCCCAGACTGGGACCAACTGCAGCCCCAGACTGGGACCAGGTGCAGCCCCGGACTGGGACCAGGCTGTTCCCCAAACTGGGTGCAAGTTGAGCCCTAAGCTAGGACCAGGCTGAGCCCATAACTGGGATCAGGTGCAGCCCCAAACTGGGACCGGTCTGTGCCCCAAACTGCGACCGGTCTGAGCCATAAACTGGGACCAGACTGAGCCCCAAAGTGGGACCATGTTGAGCTCTAAACTGGGACCAAGTTGAGCCTCAAACTGGGACGGGTCTGTGCCCCAGACTAGGACCAGGCTGAGCCCCAAACTGGAAGCAGGCTGAGCCCCAAACTGGGAGCAGGCTGTGCCCTAAACTGGGACCAGATCCCGAAATTAGGACCAGGCTGAGCCCGAAACCGAGACCAAATTGAGCCCTAAACTGGGACCAGGCTGAACCCCCAACTGGGATCAAGTGCAGCCCGAAACTGGGACCCGTCTGAGCCCCAATCTGGGACCAGGCTGAGACCCAAACTGACCAGTCAGAGCCCCAAACTGGGACCGGGCTGAGTCCCAAACTGGGACCAGGTGCAGCCTCAAACTGGGACCAGGCTGAGCCCTAAACTGAGACAAGTCTGAGCCCCAAACTGGGACCGCACTGATACCGAAAATGGGACAGGGCTGAGCCCCAAACTGGGACCAGGCTGAGCCCCAAACAGGGAACAAATTGAGCCCCAAACGGGGACCAGTCTGGGCCCCAAACTGGAACAGGATGAGCCCCAAACTTGGTCCAGGCTGAGCCCTAAACTGGGACCGGTCTGAGCCCCAAACTGGGACCGGTCTGTGCCCCACACGGGGACTAGTGTGTGCCCCAAACTGGAACCAGGCTGAGCCCCAAATTGGGACCTGGCTGAGCCCTCAACTGGGACTGGTCTGTGCCCCAAACTGCGACCGGTCTGAGCCATAAAATGGGACCAGGCTGAGCCCCAAAGTGTGACCAGGCTGAGCCCCAAACTGGGACCAAGTTGAGCCCCAAACTGGGACCGGTCTGTGCCGCACACTAGGACCAGGCTGTGCCCCAAACTGGAAGGAGGCTGAGCCCCAAACTGGGACCAGGTGCACCCCCAAACTGGAACCAGTCTGAGCCCCAAACTGGGACCGGGCTGAGCCCCAAACTGGGACCAGGCTGTGCCCCAAACGGGACCAGGCTGAGCACCAAATTGGGACCAGGCTGTGCCCTAAACTGGTACCAGACTGTGCCACAAACTGGACCAGGTGCAACCTTAAACTGGGACCAGGTTCAGCCCAAACTGGGACCAGGTCCAGCCTTAAACTGGGACCAGGTTCAGCCCAAACTGGGACCAGGTGCAGCCCCAAACTGGGACATGGCTGAGTACCAAACTAGGACTGCTCTGAGCTGCAAAGCTGGACCAGGCTGAGCCCCAAACCTGAACCAGTCAGAGCCCCAAACTGGGACAGGGCTGAGCCCCAAACTGGGACCAGGCTGAGCCCTAAACTGGGACCAGTCAGAGCCCCAAACTGGGACCGGGCTGAGCCCCAAACTGGGACCAGGTACAGCCCCAAACTGGGGCCAGGTGCAGCCCCAATCTGGGACCAAGCTGAGCCCCAAACTGGGACCGGGTGCAGCCCCAAACTGGGACCAGTCAGAAACCCAAACTGTGACCGGGCTGAGCCCCAAACTGGGGTGAAGTTGAGCCCTAAGCTGGGACCGGTCTGTGCCCCATACTTGGACTGGGCTGAGCCCCCAAGTGGGACCTTCTCTGTGCCCCAAAGTAGGACAAGGCGGAGCCCCAAAGTCGGACAAGGCTGCGCCCTAAACTGGGATCAGATGCAGCCCCAAACTTGACCGGTCTTTGCCCCACAGTAGGACTGGGCCGAACCCCAAACTGGGACCTCCTCTGTTCCCCAAACTGGAACAAGGTTTAGCCCCAAACTGGGACCAGGCTGAGCCCTAAACTGGGACCAGGCTGAGCCCCAAACTGGGACCAAGTTGAGCCCTAAAATGGAACCAGGTTTAGCCCCAAACTGGGACCAGGCTGAGCCCCACACTATGACTATTGTGTACCCCAAACTGGAACCAGGCTGAACCCCAAACTGGGACCGGGCTGAGCCCTAAACTGGGACCGGTCTGTGCCCCAAAGTGGGACCGGGCTGAGCCCCAAACTGGGAAATCCTCTGTGCCCCATACTGGGACCAGCTGCAGCCCCAGACTGGGACGAGGCTGAGCCCCAAACTGGGACGAGGCTGAGCCCCAAACTGGGAACAAGTTGAGCCCTAAGCTGGGACCAGGCTGAGCCCCAAACTGGGACGGATCTGAGCCCCAAACGGGGACCAGGCTGGGCCCCAAACTGGAACAGGATGAGCCCCAAACTTGGTCCAGGCTGAGCCCTAAAGTGGGACCGGTCTGAGCCCCGAACTGGGACCGGGTGCAGCCCCAAAGTGGGACCAGTTAGAAACCCAAACTGGGACCGGGCTGAGCCCCAAACTGGGGTGAATTTGAGCCCTAAACTGGGACCGGTCTGTGCCCCATACTGGGACTGGGCTGAGCCCGCAAGTGGGACCTTCTCTGTGCCCCAAAGTAGGACAAGGCGGAGCCCCAAAGTGGGACAAGGCTGTGCCCTAAACTGGGATCAGATGCAGCCCCAAACTTGACCGGTCTTTGCCCCCCAGTAGGACTGGGCCGAGCCTCAAACTGGGACCGCCTCTGTGCCCCAAACTGGAACAAGGTTTAGCCCCAAACTGGGACCAGGCTGAGCCCTAAACTGGGACCTGGTGCAGCCCTAAACTGGGACCAAGTTGAGCCCTAAACTGGGACCTGGTGCAGCCCCAAACTGGGACCAGGCTGAGCCCCAAACTGGGACAAGTCGGAGCCGCAAACTGGGACCAGTCAGGGCCCCAAACCTGGATCATGTTCAGCCCCAGACTGGGACCAGGCTGTGCCCAAAACTGGGACCAAGTTGATCCCTAAACTGGGACCGGACTTAGCCCCAATCTGGGACCAATCAGAGCCCCAAACTGGGACCGGTCTGTGCCCCACGCTGGGACCAGGCTGTGCCCCACACTAGGACTATTTTGTGCCCAAAACTGGAACCAGGCTGAACCCCAAATTGGGACCGGGCTGAGCCCTAAAGTGGGACCGGTCTGTGCCCCAAAGTGGGACCGGGCTGAGCCCCAAACTGGGAACTCCTCTGTGCCCCAGACTGGGACCAACTGCAGCCCCAGAGTGGGACCAGGTGCAGCCCCAGACTGGGACCAGTCTGTTCCCCAAACTGCGACCGGTCTGAGCCATACACTGGGACCAGGCTGAGCCCCAAAGTGGGACCATGTTGAGCTCTAAACTGGGACCAAGTTGAGCCTCAAACTGGGACCGGTCTGTGCCCCACACTAGGACTATTGTTTGCCCCAAACTGGAACCAGGCTGAGCCCCAAACTGGAAGCAGGCTGAGCCCCAAACTGGGAGCAGGCTGTGCCCTAAACTGGGACCAGGCTGAACCCCAAACTGGGATCAAGTGCAGCCCGAAACTGGGACCCGTTTGAGCCCCAATCTGGGACCAGGCTGAGCCCTAAACTGGGACCGGTCTGAGCCCCAAACTGGGACCGGTCTCTGCCCCACACGGGGACTAGTGTGTGCCCCAAACTGGAACCAGGCTGAGCCCCAAATTGGGACCTGGCTGAGCCCTCAACTGGGACCGGTCTGTGCCCCAAACTGCGACCGGTCTGAGCCATAAAATGGGACCAGGCTGAGCCCCAAATTGTGACCAGACTGAGCCCCAAACTGGGACCAAGTTGAGCCCCAAACTGGGACCGGGCTGAGCCCCAAACTGGGACCAGGCTGAGCCCTAAACTGGGACCGGGCTGAGCCCCAAACTGGGACCAGGCTGAGCCCTAAACTGGGACCAGGCTGTGCCCCAAACGGGACCAGGCTGAGCACCAAATTGGGACCAGGCTGTGCCCTAAACTGGTACCAGGATGTGCCCCAAACTGGACCAGGTGCAGCCTTAAAACTGGGACCAGGTGCAGCCCAAACTGGGACCAGGTGCAGCCCCAAACTGGGACATGCCTGAGTACCAAACTAGGACTGGTCTGAGCTGCAAAGCTGGACCAGGCTGAGCCCCAAACCTGAACCAGTCAGAGCCCCAATCTGGGACCAGGCTGAGACCCAAACTGGGACCGGTCTGTGCCCCACGCTGGGACCAGGCTGTGCCCCACACTAGGACTATTTTGTGCCCAAAACTGGAACCAGGCTGAACCCCAAATTGGGACCGGGCTGAGCCCTAAACTGGGACCGGTCTGTGCCCCAAACTGGGACTGGGCTGAGCCCCAAACTGTGAACTCCTCTGTGCCCCAGACTGGGACCAACTGCAGCCCCAGACTGGGACCAGTCTGTTCCCCAAACTGGGACCAAGTTGAGCCCTAAACTGGGACCAGGCTGAGTCCCAAACTGGGATGAGGTGCAGCCCCAAACTGGGACCGGTCTGTGCCCCAAACTACGACCGGTCTGAGCCATACACTGGGACCAGGCTGAGCCCCAAAGTGGGACCATGTTGAGCTCTAAACTGGGACCAAGTTGAGCCTCAAACTGGGACCGGTCTGTGCCCCACACTAGGACTATTGTTTGCCCCAAACTGGAACCAGGCTGAGCCCCAAACTGGAAGCAGGCTGAGCCCCAAACTGGGAGCAGGCTGTGCCCTAAACTGGGACCAGGCTGAGCCCCAAACTGGGATCAAGTGCAGCCCGAAACTGGGACCCGTTTGAGCCCCAATCTGGGACCAGGCTGAGCCCTAAACTGGGACCGGTCTGAGCCCCAAACTGGGACCGGTCTCTGCCCCACACGGGGACTAGTGTGTGCCCCAAACTGGAACCAGGCTGAGCCCCAAATTGGGACCTGGCTGAGCCCTCAACTGGGACCGGTCTTTGCCCCAAACTGCGACCGGTCTGAGCCATAAAATGGGACCAGGCTGAGCCCCAAAGTGTGACCAGACTGAGCCCCAAAATGGGACCAAGTTGAGCCCCAAACTGGGACCGGGCTGAGCCCCAAACTGGGACCAGGCTGAGCCCTAAACTGGGACCAGGCTGTGCCCCAAACGGGACCAGGCTGAGCACCAAATTGGGACCAGGCTGTGCCCTAAACTGGTACCAGGCTGTGCCCCAAACTGGACCAGGTGCAGCCTTAAAACTGGGACCAGGTGCAGCCCAAACTGGGACCAGGTGCAGCCCCAAACTGGGACATGGCTGAGTACCAAACTAGGACTGGTCTGAGCTGCAAAGCTGGACCAGGCTGAGCCCCAAACCTGAACCAGTCAGAGCCCCAAACTGGGAACAGGCTGAGACCCAAACTGGGACCAGGTGCACCCCTAAAACGGGAACCAGTCAGAGCCCCAAACTGGGACCGGGCTGAGCGCCAAACTGGGACCAGGTGCAGCCACAAACTGGGGCCAGGTGCAGCCCCAATCTGGGACCAGGCTGAGCCCCAAACTGGGACCGGGTGCAGCCCCAAACTGGGACCAGTCAGAAACCCAAACTGGCACCCGGCTGAGCCCCAAACTGGGAGTGCTGAGCTGCACACTGGGACCAGGCTGAGCCCCAAACTGGGACAAGGCGGAGCCGCAAACTGGGACCAGTCAGGGCCCCAAACCTGGATCATGTTCAGCCCCAGACTGGGACCAGGCTGTGCCCAAAACTGGGACCAAGTTGAGCCCTAACCTGGGACCGGTCTTAGCCCCAATCTGGGACCAGTCAGAGCCCCAAACTGGTACCAGGCTGTGCCCCAAACTGGACCAGGTGCAGCCTTAAACTGGGACATGGCTGAGTACCAAACTAGGACTGGTCTGAGCTGCAAAGCTGGACCAGGCTGAGCCCCAAACTGGAACCAGTCAGAGCCCCAAACTGGGACCAGGCTGAGACCCAAACTGGGACCAGGTGCACCCCCAAAACGGGAACCAGTCAGAGCCCCAAACTGGGACAGGGCTGAGCCCCAAACTGGGACCAGGCTGAGCCCTAAACTGGGACCAGTCAGAGCCCCAAACTGGGACCAGGCTGAGCTCCAAATTGGGACCAGGTGCAGCCCCAATCTGGGACCAGGCTGAGCCCCAAACTGGGACCGGGTGCAGCCCCAAACTGGGACCAGTCAGAAACCCAAACTGGGACCGGGCTGAGCCCCAAACTGGGTGAAGTTGAGCCCTAAACTGGGACCCGTCTGTGCCCCATACTGGGACTGGGCTGAGCCCCCCAGTGGGACCTTCTCTGTGCCCCAAAGTTAGACAAGGCGGAGCCCCAAACTGGGACCTCCTCTGTTCCCCAAACTGGAACAAGGTTTAGCCCCAAACTGGGACCAGGCTGAGCCCTAAACTGGGACCAGGCTGAGCCCCAAACTGGGACAAGGTTGAGCCCCAAACTGGGACCAGGTGCAGCCCCAAACTGGCACCAGGCTGAGCCCCAAACTGGGAGTGCTGAGCCGCACACTGGGACCAGGCTGAGCCCCAAACTGGGACAAGGCGGAGCCGCAAACTGGGACCAGTCAGGGCCCCAAACCTGGATCATGTTCAGCCCCAGACTGGGACCAGGCTGTGCCCAAAACTGGGACCAAGTTGAGCCCTAAACTGGGACCGGTCTTAGCCCCAATCTGGGACCAGTCAGAGCCCCAAACTGGGACCAGGCTGTGCCCCACACTAGGACTATTGTGTGCCCCAAACTGGAACCAGGCTGAACCCCAAACTGGGACCGGGCTGAGCCCTAAACTGGGACCGGTCTGTGTCCCATACTGGGACTGGGCTGAGCCCCCAAGTGGGACCTTCTCTGTGCCCCAAAGTAGGACAAGGCGGAGCCCCAAAGTGGGACAAGGCTGTGCCCTAAACTGGGATCAGATGCAGCCCCAAACTTTACCGGTCTTTGCCCCACAGTAGGACTGGGCCGAGCCCCAAACTGGGACCTTCTCTGTGCCCCAAACTGGAACAAGGTTTAGCCCCAAACTGGGACCAGGCTGAGCCCTAAACTGGGACCAGGCTGAGCCCTAAACTGGGACCAAGTTGAGCCCTAAACTGGGACCAGGTGCAGCCCCAAACTGGCACCAGGCTGAGCCCCAAACTGGGACAAGGCGGAGCCGCAAACTGGGACCAGTCAGGGCCCCAAACCTGGATCATGTTCAGCCCCAGACTGGGACAGGTCTGTGCCCAAAACTGGGACCAAGTTGAGCCCTAAACTGGGACCGGTCTTAGCCCCAATCTGGGACCAGTCAGAGCCCCAAACTGGGACCAGGCTGTGCCCCACACTAGGACTATTTTGTGCCCCAAACTGGAACCAGGCTGAACCCCAAACTGGGACCGGGCTGAGACCTAAACTGGAACCGGTCTGTGCCCCAAAGTGGGACCGGGCTGAGCCCCAAACTGGGAAATCCACTGTGCCCCATACTGGGACCAGCTGCAGCCCCAGACTGGGACCAGGCTGAGCCCCAAACTGGGACCAGTCAGAAACCCAAACTGGCACCCGGCTGAGCCCCAAACTGGGAGTGCTGAGCTGCACACTGGGACCAGGCTTAGCCCCAAACTGGGACAAGGCGGAGCCGCAAACTGGGACCAGTCAGGGCCCCAAACCTGGATCATGTTCAGCCCCAGACTGGGACCAGGCTGTGCCCAAAACTGGGACCAAGTTGAGCCCTAACCTGGGACCGGTCTTAGCCCCAATCTGGGACCAGTCAGAGCCCCAAACTGGTACCAGGCTGTGCCCCAAACTGAACCAGGTGCAGCCTTAAACTGGGACATGGCTGAGTACCAAACTAGGACTGGTCTGAGCTGCAAAGCTGGACCAGGCTGAGCCCCAAACTGGAACCAGTCAGAGCCCCAAACTGGGACCAGGCTGAGACCCAAACTGGGACCAGGTGCACCCCCAAAACGGGAACCAGTCAGAGCCCCAAACTGGGACAGGGCTGAGCCCCAAACTGGGACCAGGCTGAGCCCTAAACTGGGACCAGTCAGAGCCCCAAACTGGGACCGCTCTGAGCCCCAAACTGGGTCCAGGTGCAGCCCCAATCTGGGACCAGGCTGAGCCCCAAACTGGGACCGGGTGCAGCCCCAAACTGGGACCAGTCAGAAACCCAAACTGGGACCGGGCTGAGCCCCAAACTGGGTGAAGTTGAGCCCTAAACTGGGACCGGTCTGTGCCCCATACTGGGACTGGGCTGAGCCCCCCAGTGGGACCTTCTCTGTGCCCCAAAGTTAGACAAGGCGGAGCCCCAAACTGGGACCTCCTCTGTTCCCCAAACTGGAACAAGGTTTAGCCCCAAACTGGGACCAGGCTGAGCCCTAAACTGGGACCAGGCTGAGCCCCAAACTGGGACAAGGTTGAGCCCTAAACTGGGACCAGGTGCAGCCCCAAACTGGCACCAGGCTGAGCCCCAAACTGGGAGTGCTGAGCCGCACACTGGGACCAGGCTGAGCCCCAAACTGGGACAAGGCGGAGCCGCAAACTGGGACCAGTCAGGGCCCCAAACCTGGATCATGTTCAGCCCCAGACTGGGACCAGGCTGTGCCCAAAACTGGGACCAAGTTGAGCCCTAAACTGGGACCGGTCTTAGCCCTAATCTGGGACCAGTCAGAGCCCCAAACTGGGACCAGGCTGTGCCCCACACTAGGACTATTGTGTGCCCCAAACTGGAACCAGGCTGAACCCCAAACTGGGACCGGGCTGAGCCCTAAACTGGGACCGGTCTGTGTCCCATACTGGGACTGGGCTGAGCCCTAAACTGGGACCTGGTGCAGCCCTAAACTGGGACCAAGTTGAGCCCTAAACTGGGACCTGGTGCAGCCCCAAACTGGGACCAGGCTGAGCCCCAAACTGGGACAAGTCGGAGCCGCAAACTGGGACCAGTCAGGGCCCTAAACCTGGATCATGTTCAGCCCCAGACTGGGACCAGGCTGTGCCCAAAACTGGGACCAAGTTGATCCCTAAACTGGGACCGGACTTAGCCCCAATCTGGGACCAATCAGAGCCCCAAACTGGGACCGGTCTGTGTCCCACGCTGGGACCAGGCTGTGCCCCACACTAGGACTATTTTGTGCCCAAAACTGGAACCAGGCTGAACCCCAAATTGGGACCGGGCTGAGCCCTAAAGTGGGACCGGTCTGTGCCCCAAAGTGGGACCGGGCTGAGCCCCAAACTGGGAACTCCTCTGTGCCCCAGACTGGGACCAACTGCAGCCCCAGAGTGGGACCAGGTGCAGCCCCAGACTGGGACCAGTCTGTTCCCCAAACTGCGACCGGTCTGAGCCATACACTGGGACCAGGCTGAGCCCCAAAGTGGGACCATGTTGAGCTCTAAACTGGGACCAAGTTGAGCCTCAAACTGGGACCGGTCTGTGCCCCACACTAGGACTATTGTTTGCCCCAAACTGGAACCAGGCTGAGCCCCAAACTGGAAGCAGGCTGAGCCCCAAACTGGGAGCAGGCTGTGCCCTAAACTGGGACCAGGCTGAACCCCAAACTGGGATCAAGTGCAGCCCGAAACTGGGACCCGTTTGAGCCCCAATCTGGGACCAGGCTGAGCCCTAAACTGGGAAGGGTCTGAGCCCCAAACTGGGACCGGTCTCTGCCCCACACGGGGACTAGTGTGTGCCCCAAACTGGAACCAGGCTGAGCCCCAAATTGGGACCTGGCTGAGCCCTCAACTGGGACCGGTCTGTGCCCCAAACTGCGACCGGTCTGAGCCATAAAATGGGACCAGGCTGAGCCCCAACGTGTGACCAGACTGAGCCCCAAACTGGGACCAAGTTGAGCCCCAAACTGGGACCGGGCTGAGCCCCAAACTGGGACCAGGCTGAGCCCTAAACTGGGACCGGGCTGAGCCCCAAACTGGGACCAGGCTGAGCCCTAAACTGGGACCAGGCTGTGCCCCAAACGGGACCAGGCTGAGCACCAAATTGGGACCAGGCTGTGCCCTAAACTGGTACCAGGCTGTGCCCCAAACTGGACCAGGTGCAGCCTTAAAACTGGGACCAGGTGCAGCCCAAACTGGGACCAGGTGCAGCCCCAAACTGGGACATGCCTGAGTACCAAACTAGGACTGGTCTGAGCTGCAAAGCTGGACCAGGCTGAGCCCCAAACCTGAACCAGTCAGAGCCCCAATCTGGGACCAGGCTGAGACCCAAACTGGGACCGGTCTGTGCCCCACGCTGGGACCAGGCTGTGCCCCACACTAGGACTATTTTGTGCCCAAAACTGGAACCAGGCTGAACCCCAAATTGGGACCGGGCTGAGCCCTAAACTGGGACCGGTCTGTGCCCCAAAGTGGGACCGGGCTGAGCCCCAAACTGTGAACTCCTCTGTGCCCCAGACTGGGACCAACTGCAGCCCCAGACTGGGACCAGTCTGTTCCCCAAACTGGGACCAAGTTGAGCCCTAAACTGGGACCAGGCTGAGTCCCAAATTGGGATGAGGTACAGCCCCAAACTGGGACCGGTCTGTGCCCCAAACTACGACCGGTCTGAGCCATACACTGGGACCAGGCTGAGCCCCAAAGTGGGACCATGTTGAGCTCTAAACTGGGACCAAGTTGAGCCTCAAACTGGGACCGGTCTGTGCCCCACACTAGGACTATTGTTTGCCCGAAACTGGAACCAGGCTGAGCCCCAAACTGGAAGCAGGCTGAGCCCCAAACTGGGAGCAGGCTGTGCCCTAAACTGGGACCAGGCTGAGCCCCAAACTGGGATCAAGTGCAGCCCGAAACTGGGACCCGTTTGAGCCCCAATCTGGGACCAGGCTGAGCCCTAAACTGGGACCGGTCTAAGCCCCAAACTGGGACCGGTCTCTGCCCCACACGGGGACTAGTGTGTGCCCCAAACTGGAACCAGGCTGAGCCCCAAATTGGGACCTGGCTGAGCCCTCAACTGGGACCGGTCTGTGCCCCAAACTGGACCAGGTCCAGCCTTAAAACTGGGACCAGGTGCAGCCCAAACTGGGACCAGGTGCAGCCCCAAACTGGGACATGGCTGAGTACCAAACTAGGACTGGTCTGAGCTGCAAAGCTGGACCAGGCTGAGCCCCAAACCTGAACCAGTCAGAGCCCCAAACTGGGAACAGGCTGAGACCCAAACTGGGACCAGGTGCACCCCTAAAACGGGAACCAGTCAGAGCCCCAAACTGGGACCGGGCTGAGCGCCAAACTGGGACCAGGTGCAGCCACAAACTGGGGCCAGGTGCAGCCCCAATCTGGGACCAGGCTGAGCCCCAAACTGGGACCGGGTGCAGCCCCAAACTGGGACCAGTCAGAAACCCAAACTGGCACCCGGCTGAGCCCCAAACTGGGAGTGCTGAGCTGCACACTGGAACCAGGCTTAGCCCCAAACTGGGACAAGGCGGAGCCGCAAACTGGGACCAGTCAGGGCCCCAAACCTGGATCATGTTCAGCCCCAGACTGGGACCAGGCTGTGCCCAAAACTGGGACCAAGTTGAGCCCTAACCTGGGACCGGTCTTAGCCCCAATCTGGGACCAGTCAGAGCCCCAAACTGGTACCAGGCTGTGCCCCAAACTGGACCAGGTGCAGCCTTAAACTGGGACATGGCTGAGTACCAAACTAGGACTGGTCTGAGCTGCAAAGCTGGACCAGGCTGAGCCCCAAACTGGAACCAGTCAGAGCCCCAAACTGGGACCAGGCTGAGACCCAAACTGGGACCAGGTGCACCCCCAAAACGGGAACCAGTCAGAGCCCCAAACTGGGACAGGGCTGAGCCCCAAACTGGGACCAGGCTGAGCCCTAAACTGGGACCAGTCAGAGCCCCAAACTGGGACCGCTCTGAGCCCCAAACTGGGACCAGGTGCAGCCCCAATCTGGGACCAGGCTGAGCCCCAAACTGGGACCGGGTGCAGCCCCAAACTGGGACCAGTCAGAAACCCAAACTGGGACCGGGCTGAGCCCCAAACTGGGTGAAGTTGAGCCCTAAACTGGGACCCGTCTGTGCCCCATACTGGGACTGGGCTGAGCCCCCCAGTGGGACCTTCTCTGTGCCCCAAAGTTAGACAAGGCGGAGCCCCAAACTGGGACCTCCTCTGTTCCCCAAACTGGAACAAGGTTTAGCCCCAAACTGGGACCAGGCTGAGCCCTAAACTGGGACCAGGCTGAGCCCCAAACTGGGACAAGGTTGAGCCCTAAACTGGGACCAGGTGCAGCCCCAAACTGGCACCAGGCTGAGCCCCAAACTGGGAGTGCTGAGCCGCACACTGGGACCAGGCTGAGCCCCAAACTGGGACAAGGCGGAGCCGCAAACTGGGACCAGTCAGGGCCCCAAACCTGGATCATGTTCAGCCCCAGACTGGGACCAGGCTGTGCCCAAAACTGGGACCAAGTTGAGCCCTAAACTGGGACCGGTCTTAGCCCCAATCTGGGACCAGTCAGAGCCCCAAACTGGGACCAGGCTGTGCCCCACACTAGGACTATTGTGTGCCCCAAACTGGAACCAGGCTGAACCCCAAACTGGGACCGGGCTGAGCCCTAAACTGGGACCGGTCTGTGTCCCATACTGGGACTGGGCTGAGCCCCCAAGTGGGACCTTCTCTGTGCCCCAAAGTAGGACAAGGCGGAGCCCCAAAGTGGGACAAGGCTGTGCCCTAAACTGGGATCAGATGCAGCCCCAAACTTTACCGGTCTTTGCCCCACAGTAGGACTGGGCCGAGCCCCAAACTGGGACCTTCTCTGTGCCCCAAACTGGAACAAGGTTTAGCCCCAAACTGGGAACAGGCTGAGCCCTAAACTGGGACCAGGCTGAGCCCTAAACTGGGACCAGGTGCAGCCCCAAACTGGCACCAGGCTGAGCCCCAAACTGGGACAAGGCGGAGCCGCAAACTGGGACCAGTCAGGGCCCCAAACCTGGATCATGTTCAGCCCCAGACTGGGACCAGGCTGTGCCCAAAACTGGGACCAAGTTGAGCCCTAAACTGGGACCGGTCTTAGCCCCAATCTGGGACCAGTCAGAGCCCCAAACTGGGACCAGGCTGTGCCCCACACTAGGACTATTGTGTGCCCCAAACTGGAACCAGGCTGAACCCCAAACTGGGACCGGGCTGAGACCTAAACTGGGACCGGTCTGTGCCCCAAAGTGGGACCGGGCTGAGCCCCAAACTGGGAAATCCACTGTGCCCCATACTGGGACCAGCTGCAGCCCCAGACTGGGACCAGGCTGAGCCCCAAACTGGGACGAGGCGGAGCCCCACACTGGGACGAGGCTGAGCCCCAAACTGGGACCAAGTTGAGCCCTAAGCTGGGACCAGGCTGAGCCCCAAACTGGAACGGGTCTGAGCGCCAAACGGGGACCGGTCTGAGCCATAAACTGGGACCAGGCTGAGCCCCAAAGTAGGACCATGTTGAGCTCTAAACTGGGACCAAGTTGAGCCTCAAACTGGGACCGGTCTGTGCCCCACACTAGGACTATTGTTTGCCCCAAACTGGAACCAGGCTGAGCCCCAAACTGGAAGCAGGCTGAGCCCCAAACTGTGAACTCCTCTGTGCCCTAAACTGGGACCAGGCTGAACCCCAAACTGGGATCAAGTGCAGCCCGAAACTGGGACCCGTCTGAGCCCCAATCTGGGACCAGGCTGAGACCCAAACTGTGACCGGTCAGAGCCCCAAACTGGGACATGGCTGAGTCCCAAACTGGGACCAGGTGCAGCCTCAAACTGGGACTAGGCTGAGCCCTAAACTGAGACAAGTCTGAGCCCCAAACTGGGACCGCACTGATCCTGAAACTGGGACCGGGCTGAGCCCCAAACTGGGACCAGGCTGAGCCCCAAACCGGGAACAAATTGAGCCCCAAACGGGGACCAGTCTGGGCCCCAAACTGGAACAGGATGAGCCGCAAACTTGGTCCAGGCTGAGCCCTAAACTGGGACCGGTCTGAGCTCCAAACTGGGACCAGTCTGTGCCCCACACGGGGACTAGTGTGTGCCCCAAACTGGAACTAGGCTGAGCCCCAAATTGGGACCTGGCTGAGCCCTCAACTGGGACTGGTCTGTGCCCCATACTGCGACCGGTCTGAGCCATAAAATGGGACCAGGCTGAGCCCCAAAGTGTGACCAGGCTGAGCCCCAAACTGGGACCAAGTTGAGCCCCAAACTGGGACCGGTCTGTGCCGCACACTAGGACCAGGCTGTGCCCCAAACTGGAAGCAGGCTGAGCCCCAAACTGGGACCAGGTGCACCCCCAAACTGGAGCCAGTCAGAGCCCCAAACTGGGACCTGGCTGAGCCCCAAACTGGGACCAGGCTGTGCCCCAAACGGGACCAGGCTGAGCACCAAATTGGGACCAGGCTGTGCCCTAAACTGGTACCAGGCTGTGCCCCAAACTGGACCAGGTGCAGCCTTAAACTGGGACATGGCTGAGTACCAAACTAGGACTGGTCTGAGCTGCAAAGCTGGACCAGGCTGAGCCCCAAACTGGAACCAGTCAGAGCCCCAAATTGGGACCAGGCTGAGACCCAAACTGGGACCAGGTGCACCCCCAAAACGGGAACCAGTCAGAGCCCCAAACTGGGACAGGGCTGAGCCCCAAACTGGGACCAGGCTGAGCCCTAAACTGGGACCAGTCAGAGCCCCAAACTGGGACCGCTCTGAGCCCCAAACTGGGACCAGGTGCAGCCCCAATCTGGGACCAGGCTGAGCCCCAAACTGGGACCGGGTGCAGCCCCAAACTGGGACCAGTCAGAAACCCAAACTGGGACCGGGCTGAGCCCCAAACTGGGTGAAGTTGAGCCCTAAACTGGGACCGGTCTGTGCCCCATACTGGGACTGGGCTGAGCCCCCCAGTGGGACCTTCTCTGTGCCCCAAAGTTAGACAAGGCGGAGCCCCAAACTGGGACCTCCTCTGTTCCCCAAACTGGAACAAGGTTTAGCCCCAAACTGGGACCAGGCTGAGCCCTAAACTGGGACCAGGCTGAGCCCCAAACTGGGACAAGGTTGAGCCCTAAACTGGGACCAGGTGCAGCCCCAAACTGGCACCAGGCTGAGCCCCAAACTGGGAGTGCTGAGCCGCACACTGGGACCAGGCTGAGCCCCAAACTGGGACAAGGCGGAGCCGCAAACTGGGACCAGTCAGGGCCCCAAACCTGGATCATGTTCAGCCCCAGACTGGGACCAGGCTGTGCCCAAAACTGGGACCAAGTTGAGCCCTAAACTGGGACCGGTCTTAGCCCCAATCTGGGACCAGTCAGAGCCCCAAACTGGGACCAGGCTGTGCCCCACACTAGGACTATTGTGTGCCCCAAACTGGAACCAGGCTGAACCCCAAACTGGGACCGGGCTGAGCCCTAAACTGGGACCGGTCTGTGTCCCATACTGGGACTGGGCTGAGCCCCCAAGTGGGACCTTCTCTGTGCCCCAAAGTAGGACAAGGCGGAGCCCCAAAGTGGGACAAGGCTGTGCCCTAAACTGGGATCAGATGCAGCCCCAAACTTTACCGGTCTTTGCCCCACAGTAGGACTGGGCCGAGCCCCAAACTGGGACCTTCTCTGTGCCCCAAACTGGAACAAGGTTTAGCCCCAAACTGGGACCAGGCTGAGCCCTAAACTGGGACCAGGCTGAGCCCTAAACTGGGACCAAGTTGAGCCCTAAACTGGGACCAGGTGCAGCCCCAAACTGGCACCAGGCTGAGCCCCAAACTGGGACAAGGCGGAGCCGCAAACTGGGACCAGTCAGGGCCCCAAACCTGGATCATGTTCAGCCCCAGACTGGGACCAGGCTGTGCCCAAAACTGGGACCAAGTTGAGCCTTAAACTGGGACCGGTCTTAGCCCCAATCTGGGACCAGTCAGAGCCCCAAACTGGGACCAGGCTGTGCCCCACACTAGGACTATTGTGTGCCCCAAACTGGAACCAGGCTGAACCCCAAACTGGGACCGGGCTGAGCCCTAAACTGGGACCGGTCTGTGCCCCAAAGTGGGACTGGGCTGAGCCCCAAACTGGGAAATCCTCTGTGCCCCATACTGGGACCAGCTGCAGCCCCAGACTGGGACCAGGCTGAGCCCCAAACTGGGACGAGGCTGAGCCCCAAACTGGGACCAAGTTGAGCCCTAAGCTGGGACCAGGCTGAGCCCCAAACTGGGATGGGTCTGAGCCCCAAACGGGGACCAGGCTGGGCCCCAAACTGGAAGCAGGCTGAGCCCCAAACTGGGAGCAGGCTGTGCCCTAAACTGGGACCGGTCTGTGCCCCACACTAGGACTATTGTTTGCCCCAAACTGGAACCAGGCTGAGCCCCAAACTGGAAGCAGGCTGAGCCCCAAACTGGGAGCAGGCTGTGCCCTAAACTGGGACCAGGCTGAACCCCAAACCGGGATCAAGTGCAGCCCGAAACTGGGACCCGTCTGAGCCCCAATATGGGACCAGGCTGAGACCCAAACTGTGACCGGTCAGAGCCCCAAACTGGGACCGGGCTGAGTCCCAAACTGGGACCAGGTGCAGCCTCAAACTGGGACCAGGCTGAGCCCTAAACTGAGACAAATCTGAGCCCCAAACTGGGACCGTACTGATCCCGAAACTGGGACCGGGCTGAGCCCCAAACAGGGACCAGGCTGAGCCTCAAACCGGGAACAAGTTGAGCGCCAAACTGGGACCAGGCTGAGCCCCAAACTGGGACTAATTTGAGTCTCAAACAGGGACCAGGCTGAGACCTAAGCTGGGATCAGGTGCAGCCCCAAACTGGGACCTGGTGCAGCCACAAACTGGGACTAGGTGCAGCCCAAACCGGGATCAGGTGCAGCCCCAAACTGGGACCTGGTGCAGCCCCAAACTGGGACTAGGTGCAGCCCCAAACTGGGACTAGGTGCAGCCCAAACCGGGACCAGGTGCAGCCCCAAACTGGGACCAAGATAAGCCCAAAACTGGGACCGGTCTGAGCCCCAAACTTGAACCTGTCTGTGCCTCAAACTGGGACTCGTCTGTGCCCCAAACTGCGACTGGGCTGAGCCCCAAACTGGGACGAGGTGCAGCCCCAAACTGGGACCAGTTGCAGCCCCAACCTGGGATCGGTCTGAGCCCAAAACTTGGACTAGGCTGAGCCCCAAACTGGGACCAGACAGAACCCAAACAGGGACCAGGTGCAGCCCCAAACTTGGACCAGGTGCAGTGCGAGACTGGGATCAGCTGCAGCCCCAAACTGGGACCAGGCTCTGCCCTAAACTGGGACCAGGCTGAGCCCCAAACTGGGACCAGGCTGTGCCCCACACTAGGACTATTGTGTGCCCCAAACTGGAACCAGGCTGAACCCCAAACTGGGACCGGGCTGAGCCCTAAACTGGGACCGGTCTGTGTCCCATACTGGGACTGGGCTGAGCCCCCAAGTGGGACCTTCTCTGTGCCCCAAAGTAGGACAAGGCGGAGCCCCAAAGTGGGACAAGGCTGTGCCCTAAACTGGGATCAGATGCAGCCCCAAACTTTACCGGTCTTTGCCCCACAGTAGGACTGGGCCGAGCCCCAAACTGGGACCTTCTCTGTGCCCCAAACTGGAACAAGGTTTAGCCCCAAACTGGGACCAGGCTGAGCCCTAAACTGGGACCAGGCTGAGCCCTAAACTGGGACCAAGTTGAGCCCTAAACTGGGACCAGGTGCAGCCCCAAACTGGCACCAGGCTGAGCCCCAAACTGGGACAAGGCGGAGCCGCAAACTGGGACCAGTCAGGGCCCCAAACCTGGATCATGTTCAGCCCCAGACTGGGACTAGGCTGTGCCCAAAACTGGGACCAAGTTGAGCCCTAACCTGGGACCGGTCTTAGCCCCAATCTGGGACCAGTCAGAGCCCCAAACTGGGACCAGGCTGTGCCCCACACTAGGACTATTGTGTGCCCCAAACTGGAACCAGGCTGAACCCCAAACTGGGACCGGGCTGAGCCCTAAACTGGGACCGGTCTGTGCCCCAAAGTGGGACTGGGCTGAGCCCCAAACTGGGAAATCCTCTGTGCCCCATACTGGGACCAGCTGCAGCCCCAGACTGGGACCAGGCTGAGCCCCAAACTGGGACGAGGCTGAGCCCCAAACTGGGACCAAGTTGAGCCCTAAGCTGGGACCAGGCTGAGCCCCAAACTGGGATGGGTCTGAGCCCCAAACGGGGACCAGGCTGGGCCCCAAACTGGAACAGGATGAGCCCCAAAGTTGGTCCAGGCTGAGCCCTAAACTGGGACCGGTCTGAGCCCCAAACTGGGACCAGTCTGTGCCCCACACTGGGACTATTGTGTGCCCCAAACTTGAACCAGGCTGAGCCCCGAACTGGGACCGGGCTGAGCCCTAAACTGGGACCGGTCTGTGCCCCAAACTGGGACTGGGCTGAACCCCAAACTGGGAACTCCTCTGTGCCCCAGACTGGGACCAACTGCAGCCCTAGACTGGGACCAGGTGCAGCCCCAGACTGGGACCAGGCTGTTCCCCAAACTGGGACCAAGTTGAGTCCTAAACTGGGACCAGGCTGAGTCCCAAACTGGGATCAGGTGCAGCCCGAAACTGGGACCGGTCTGTGCCCCAAACTGCGACCGCTCTGAGCCATAAACTGGGACCAGGCTGAGCCCCAAACTGGAAGCAGGCTGAGCCCCAAACTGGGAGCAGGCTGTGCCCTAAACTGGGACCGGTCTGTGCCCCACACTAGGACTATTGTTTGCCCCAAACTGGAACCAGGCTGAGCCCCAAACTGGAAGCAGGCTGAGCCCCAAACTGGGAGCAGGCTGTGCCCTAAACTGGGACCAGGCTGAACCCCAAACCGGGATCAAGTGCAGCCCGAAACTGGGACCCGTCTGAGCCCCAATATGGGACCAGGCTGAGACCCAAACTGTGACCGGTCAGAGCCCCAAACTGGGACCGGGCTGAGTCCCAAACTGGGACCAGGTGCAGCCTCAAACTGGGACCAGGCTGAGCCCTAAACTGAGACAAATCTGAGCCCCAAACTGGGACCGTACTGATCCCGAAACTGGGACCGGGCTGAGCCCCAAACAGGGACCAGGCTGAGCCTCAAACCGGGAACAAGTTGAGCGCCAAACTGGGACCAGGCTGAGCCCCAAACTGGGACTAATTTGAGTCTCAAACAGGGACCAGGCTGAGACCTAAGCTGGGATCAGGTGCAGCCCCAAACTGGGACCTGGTGCAGCCACAAACTGGGACTAGGTGCAGCCCAAACCGGGATCAGGTGCAGCCCCAAACTGGGACCTGGTGCAGCCCCAAACTGGGACTAGGTGCAGCCCCAAACTGGGACTAGGTGCAGCCCAAACCGGGACCAGGTGCAGCCCCAAACTGGGACCAAGATAAGCCCAAAACTGGGACCGGTCTGAGCCCCAAACTTGAACCTGTCTGTGCCTCAAACTGGGACTCGTCTGTGCCCCAAACTGCGACTGGGCTGAGCCCCAAACTGGGACGAGGTGCAGCCCCAAACTGGGACCAGTTGCAGCCCCAACCTGGGATCGGTCTGAGCCCAAAACTTGGACTAGGCTGAGCCCCAAACTGGGACCAGACAGAACCCAAACAGGGACCAGGTGCAGCCCCAAACTTGGACCAGGTGCAGTGCGAGACTGGGATCAGCTGCAGCCCCAAACTGGGACCAGGCTCTGCCCTAAACTGGGACCAGGCTGAGCCCCAAACTGGGACCAAGTTGGGCCCTAAACTGGGACCAGGTGCAGCCCCAAACTGGATTCAGGCTGAGCCCCAAACTGGGAGTGCTGAGCCGCACACTTGGACCAGGCTGAGCCCCAAACTGGGACAAGGCGGAACCGCAAACTGGGACCAGTCAGGGCCCCAAACCTGGATCATGTTCAGCCCCAGACTGGGACCAGGCTGTGCCCAAAACTGGGACCAAGTTGAGCCCTAAACTGGGACCGGTCTTAGCCCCAATCTGGGACCAGTCAGAGCCCCAAACTGGGACCAGGCTGTGCCCCACACTAGGACTATTGTGTGCCCCAAACTTGAACCAGGCTGAACCCCAAACTGGGACCGGGCTGAGCCCTAAACTGGGACCGGTCTGTGCCCCAAAGTGGGACCGGGCTGAGCCCCAAACTGGGAAATCCGCTGTGCCCCATACTGGGACCAGCTGCAGCCCCAGACTGGGACCAGGCTGAGCCCCAAACTGGGACGAGGTTGAGCCCCAAAATGGGACCAAGTTGAGCCCTAAGCTGGGACCAGGATGAGCCCCAAACTGGGACGGGTCTGAGCCCCAAACGGGGACCAGGCTGGGCCCCAAACTGGAACAGGATGAGCCCCAAAGTTGGTCCAGGCTGAGCCCTAATCTGGGACCGGTCTGAGCCCCAAACTGGGACCGGTCTGTGCCCCACACTGGGACTATTGTGTGCCCCAAACTTGAACCAGGCTGAGCCCCAAACTGGGACCGGGCTGAGCCCTAAACTGGGACCGGTCTGTGCCCCAAAGTGGGACTGGGCTGAGCCCCAAACTGTGAACTCCTCTGTGCCCCAGACTGGGACCAACTGCAGCCCCAGACTGGGACCACGTGCAGCCCCAGACTGGGACCAGGCTGTTCCCCATACTGGGACCAAGTTGAGCCCTAAGCTGGGACCAGGCTGAGCCCCAAACTGGGATCAGGTGCAGCCCCAAACTGGGACCGGTCTGTGCCCCAAACTGCGACCGGTCTGAGCCATAAACTGGGACCAGGCTGAGCCCCAAAGTGGGACCATGTTGAGCTCTAAACTGGGACCAAGTTGAGCCTCAAACTGGGACCGGTCTGTGCGCCACACTAGGACTATTGTGTGCCCCAAACTGGAACCAGGCTGAGCCCCAAACTGGAAGCAGGCTGAGCCCCAAACTGGGAGTAGGCTGTGCCCTAAACTGGGACCAGGCTGTTCCCCAAACTGGGATCAAGTGCAGCCCGAAACTGGGACCCGTCTGAGCCCCAATCTGGGACCAGGCTGAGACCCAAACCGTGACCGGTCAGAGCCCCAAACTGGGACATGGCTGAGTCCCAAACTGGGACCAGGTGCAGCCTCAAACTGGGACCAGGCTGAGCCCTAAACTGAGACACATCTGACCCCCAAACTTTTACCGCACTGATCCCGAAACTGGAACCGGGCTGAGCCCTAAACTGAGACACATCTGACCCCCAAACTTTTACCGCACTGATCCCGAAACTGGGACCGGGCTGAGCCCCAAACTGGGACCAGGCTGAGCCCCAAACCGGGAACAAGTTGAGCGCCAAACTGGGACCAGGCTGAGCCCCAAACTGGGACTAATTTGAGTCTCAAACAGGGACCAGGCTGAGACCTAAGCTGGGATCAGGTGCAGCCCCAAACTGGGTCTAGGTGCAGCCCAAACCGGGACCAGGTGCAGCCCCAAACTGGGACCAGGTGCAGCCCCAGACTGGGACCAAGATAAGCCCAAAACTGGGACCGGTCTGAGCCCCAAACTTGAACCTGTCTGTGCCCCAAATTGGGACTCGTCTGTGCCCCAAAATGGGACCAGGCTGAGCCCCAAACTGGGACCAGGTGCAGCCCCAAACTGGGATTGGTCTGAGCCCAAAACCTGGACTAGGCTGAGTCCCAAACTGGGACCAGACAGAACCCAAAACTGGGACCAGGTGCAGCCCCAAACTTGGACCAGGTGCAGACCGAGATTGGGATCAGCTGCAGCCCCAAACTGGGACCAGGCTCTGCCCTAAACTGGGAGCAGTCTGTGCCGTAAACTGGGACCAGTCTCTGCCCTAAACTGGGACCAGGTGCAGCCCCAAACTGCATTCGGACTGAGCCCCAAACTCCGACCAGGCGGAGCCCCAAACTGGGACCAGTCAGAGCCCCAAACTGGGACCGGGCTGAACCCCAGATTGGGAACAGGCTGAGCCCGAAACTGGGACCAGTCTGAGCCACAAACTGGGATCAGGTTCAGCCCCAAACTGGACCGGTCTGTGCCCCAAACTGGGACTGGGCTGATCCCCAAACTGGAACAGGATGAGCTCCAATCTGGTTCCAGGCTGAGCCCTAAACTGGGACCGGTCTGAGCCCCAAACTGGGACCGGTCTGTGCCCCAACTGGGACCAGCCTGTGCCCCACACTGGGACCAGGCTCTGCCCCAAACTGGAACCAGCCTGAGCCCCAAATTGGGACCGGGCTGAGCCCTAAACTGGGACCGGTCTGTGCCCCAAAGTGGGACCGGGCTGAGCCCCAAACTGGGAACTCCTCTGTGCCTCAGACTTGGACCAGCTGCAGCCCCAGACTGGGATCAGGCTGTTCCCCAAACTGGGACTCAATTGATCCCTAAGCTGGGACCAAGCTGAGCCCCAAACTGGGACCTCTTCTGTGCCCGAAGCTGGAACAAGGCGGAGCCCTAAACTGGGACCAGGCTGAGCCCCAAACTGGGACCGGTCTGAGCCCCAAACGGGGACCACTCTGGGCCCCAAACTGGAACAGGATGAGCCCAATATGGTTCCAGGCTGAGCCCTAAACTGGGACCGATCTGAGCCCCAAACTGGGACCGGTCTGTGCCCCAAAGTGGGACTGGGCTGAGCTCCAAACTGGGAACTCCTCTATGCCCCAGACTGGGACCAGCTGCAGCCCCAGACTTGGAGCAGGTGCAGCCGTAGACTGGGACCAGGCTGTTCCCCAAACTGGGACCAAGTTGAGCCCTAAGGTGGGACCAGACTGAGCCCCAAACTGGGACCTCTTCTGTGCCCCAAACTGGGAAAAGGCGGAGCCTGAAACTGGGACCAGGCTGAGCCCTAAACTGGGACTAGGCTGAGCCCCAAACTGGGACCAGGCTGAGCCCCAAACAGGGACCAAGTTGAGCCCTAAACTGGGACCAGGCTGAGCCCCAAAATGGGACTGGTCTGAACCCCAAACAGGGACTGGGCTGAGCCCCAAAATGGGAAATCCTCTGTGTCCCAGACTGGGACCAGCTGCAGCCCCAGACTGGGACTAGGCTGAGCCCCAAACTGGGACCTGGCTGAGCCCCAAACTGGGACCTAGTTGAGCCCTAAGCTGGGACCAGGCTGAGCCCCAAACTGGGACCGGTCTGAGCCCCAAACGGGGACCCGGCTGGGCCCCAAACTGGAACAGGATGAGCCCCAAACTGGATCCAGGCTGAGCCCTAAACTTGGACCGGTCTGAGCCCCAAACTGGGACCGGTCTGTGCCCCAAAGTGGGACTGCGCTGAGCCCCAAACTGTGAACTCCTCTGTGCCCCAGACTGGGACCAACTGCAGCCCTAGACTGGGACCAGGTGCAGCCCCAGACTGGGACCAGGCTGTTCCCCAAACTGGGACCAAGTTGAGCCCTAAGCTGGGACCAGGCTGAGCCCCAAACTGGGATCTGTTGCAGCCCCAAAGTGGGACCGATCTGTGCCCCAAACTGGGACCGGTCTGAGCCATAAACTGGGACCAGGCTGAGCCCCAAAGTGGTACCAGGTTGAGCCCTAAACTGGGACCAAGTTGAGGCTGAAACTGGGACCAGTCTGTGCCCCACACTAGGACCAGGCTGTGCCCCAAACTGGAAGCAGGCTGAGCCCCAAACTGGGAGTAGGTGCACCCCCCAAACTTGAAGAAGTCAGAGCCCCAAATGGGACTGGTCTGAGCCCCAAAGTGGGACCCGTCTGAGCCCCAAACTGGAACCAGTCTGAGCCCCAAACTGGGACTAGGTGCACCCCCAAAACTGGAACCACTCAGAGCCCCAAACTGGGACCGTGGTGAGCCTCAGACTGGGACCAGGCTGAGTCCTAAACTGGGACGAGGCTGTGCCCAGAACTGGACGGGTCTCAGCTCCAAACTGGGACAAGGCTTTGCCCTAAACTAGGACCAGGCTGAGCCACAAAGTGGGATCCGTCTGAGCCCCAAACTAGGACTAGGTGCAGCCCCAACCTGGGACAAGACGGAGCCGCAAACTTGGACCAGTCAGAGCCCTCAACTGCGATCAGGTGCAGCCACAGACTGGGACCAGGCTGTGCCCCAAACTGGGACCAGTCAGAGCCCAAAACTTGGACCGGTCTGAGCCCCGAAGTGGGAGCAGTCAGAGCCCGAACTGGGACCACGTTCAGCCCTAAACTGGGATCAGGTGCAGCCCCAAACTGGGAACAGGTGCAGCCCCAAACTGGGACTGGTCTGAGCCACAAACTGGGACCAGGCTGAGACCCAAACTGGGACCGGGCTGACCCAAAACTGGACCAGGTGCAGCCCGGAATTGTGATCAGTCTGAGCCCCAAACTGGGACCAGGTGCAGCCCCAAACTGGGACCAGTCTGTGCCCTAAACTGGGACCGGGCTTAGCCCCAAACTGGGACGAAGTTGAGCCCCAAAGTGGGACCAGGCTGAGCCCTAAACTGGGACGAAGTTGAGCCCTAAATTGGGACCAAGCTGAGCCCCAAACTGGGACCAGGCTGTGCCCTATACTGGGACCGCGCTGTGCCCCAAAATGGGACCAAGCTGAGACACAAACTGGGACCAGGTGCAGCCCCAAACTGGGACCGGTCTGAGCCCCAAACCGGGAACAAGTTGAGCCCCAAACTGGGACCAGTCAGAGCCCCAAACTGGGACCAGGCTGTGCCCCACACTAGGACTATTGTGTGCCCCAAACTGGAACCAGGCTGAACCCCAAACTGGGACCGGGCTGAGCCCTAAACTGGGACCGGTCTGTGTCCCATACTGGGACTGGGCTGAGCCCCCAAGTGGGACCTTCTCTGTGCCCCAAAGTAGGACAAGGCGGAGCCCCAAAGTGGGACAAGGCTGTGCCCTAAACTGGGATCAGATGCAGCCCCAAACTCTACCGGTCTTTGCCCCACAGTAGGACTGGGCCGAGCCCCAAACTGGGACCTTCTCTGTGCCCCAAACTGGAACAAGGTTTAGCCCCAAACTGGGACCAGGCTGAGCCCTAAACTGGGACCAGGCTGAGCCCTAAACTGGGACCAAGTTGAGCCCTAAACTGGGACCAGGTGCAGCCCCAAACTGGCACCAGGCTGAGCCCCAAACTGGGACAAGGCGGAGCCGCAAACTGGGACCAGTCAGGGCCCCAAACCTGGATCATGTTCAGCCCCAGACTGGGACTAGGCTGTGCCCAAAACTGGGACCAAGTTGAGCCCTAAACTGGGACCGGTCTTAGCCCCAATCTGGGACCAGTCAGAGCCCCAAACTGGGACCAGGCTGTGCCCCACACTAGGACTATTGTGTGCCCCAAACTGGAACCAGGCTGAACCCCAAACTGGGACCGGGCTGAGCCCTAAACTGGGACCGGTCTGTGCCCCAAAGTGGGACTGGGCTGAGCCCCAAACTGGGAAATCCTCTGTGCCCCATACTGGGACCAGCTGCAGCCCCAGACTGGGACCAGGCTGAGCCCCAAACTGGGACGAGGCTGAGCCCCAAACTGGGACCAAGTTGAGCCCTAAGCTGGGACCAGGCTGAGCCCCAAACTGGGATGGGTCTGAGCCCCAAACGGGGACCAGGCTGGGCCCCAAACTGGAACAGGATGAGCCCCAAAGTTGGTCCAGGCTGAGCCCTAAACTGGGACCGGTCTGAGCCCCAAACTGGGACCGGGCTGAGCCCTAAACTGGGACCGGTCTGTGCCCCAAACTGGGACTGGGCTGAGCCCCAAACTGTGAACTCCTCTGTGCCCCAGACTGGGACCAACTGCAGCCCTAGACTGGGACCAGGTGCAGCCCCAGACTGGGACCAGGCTGTTCCCCAAACTGGGACCAAGTTGAGCCCTAAACTGGGACCAGGCTGAGTCCCAAACTGGGATCAGGTGCAGCCCCAAACTGGGACCGGGTCTGTGCCCCAAACTGCGACCGCTCTGAGCCATAAACTGGGACCAGGCTGAGCCCCAAACTGGAAGCAGGCTGAGCCCCAAACTGGGAGCAGGCTGTGCCCTAAACTGGGACCGGTCTGTGCCCCACACTAGGACTATTGTTTGCCCCAAACTGGAACCAGGCTGAGCCCCAAACTGGAAGCAGGCTGAGCCCCAAACTGGGAGCAGGCTGTGCCCTAAACTGGGACCAGGCTGAACCCCAAACCGGGATCAAGTGCAGCCCGAAACTGGGACCCGTCTGAGCCCCA
This sequence comes from Nyctibius grandis, assembly GCF_013368605.1. Lineage (NCBI taxonomy): Eukaryota > Metazoa > Chordata > Aves > Nyctibiiformes > Nyctibiidae > Nyctibius > Nyctibius grandis. The sequence goes on along the minus strand of NC_090662.1, from coordinate 92,106,179 downwards.
ATATGGGACCAGGCTGAGACCCAAACTGTGACCGGTCAGAGCCCCAAACTGGGACCGGGCTGAGTCCCAAACTGGGACCAGGTGCAGCCTCAAACTGGGACCAGGCTGAGCCCTAAACTGAGACAAATCTGAGCCCCAAACTGGGACCGTACTGATCCCGAAACTGGGACCGGGCTGAGCCCCAAACAGGGACCAGGCTGAGCCTCAAACCGGGAACAAGTTGAGCGCCAAACTGGGACCAGGCTGAGCCCCAAACTGGGACTAATTTGAGTCTCAAACAGGGACCAGGCTGAGACCTAAGCTGGGATCAGGTGCAGCCCCAAACTGGGACCTGGTGCAGCCACAAACTGGGACTAGGTGCAGCCCAAACCGGGATCAGGTGCAGCCCCAAACTGGGACCTGGTGCAGCCCCAAACTGGGACTAGGTGCAGCCCCAAACTGGGACTAGGTGCAGCCCAAACCGGGACCAGGTGCAGCCCCAAACTGGGACCAAGATAAGCCCAAAACTGGGACCGGTCTGAGCCCCAAACTTGAACCTGTCTGTGCCTCAAACTGGGACTCGTCTGTGCCCCAAACTGCGACTGGGCTGAGCCCCAAACTGGGACGAGGTGCAGCCCCAAACTGGGACCAGTTGCAGCCCCAACCTGGGATCGGTCTGAGCCCAAAACTTGGACTAGGCTGAGCCCCAAACTGGGACCAGACAGAACCCAAACAGGGACCAGGTGCAGCCCCAAACTTGGACCAGGTGCAGTGCGAGACTGGGATCAGCTGCAGCCCCAAACTGGGACCAGGCTCTGCCCTAAACTGGGACCAGGCTGAGCCCCAAACTGGGACCAAGTTGGGCCCTAAACTGGGACCAGGTGCAGCCCCAAACTGGATTCAGGCTGAGCCCCAAACTGGGAGTGCTGAGCCGCACACTTGGACCAGGCTGAGCCCCAAACTGGGACAAGGCGGAACCGCAAACTGGGACCAGTCAGGGCCCCAAACCTGGATCATGTTCAGCCCCAGACTGGGACCAGGCTGTGCCCAAAACTGGGACCAAGTTGAGCCCTAAACTGGGACCGGTCTTAGCCCCAATCTGGGACCAGTCAGAGCCCCAAACTGGGACCAGGCTGTGCCCCACACTGGGACTATTGTGTGCCCCAAACTTGAACCAGGCTGAACCCCAAACTGGGACCGGGCTGAGCCCTAAACTGGGACCGGTCTGTGCCCCAAAGTGGGACTGGGCTGAGCCCCAAACTGTGAACTCCTCTGTGCCCCAGACTGGGACCAACTGCAGCCCCAGACTGGGACCACGTGCAGCCCCAGACTGGGACCAGGCTGTTCCCCATACTGGGACCAAGTTGAGCCCTAAGCTGGGACCAGGCTGAGCCCCAAACTGGGATCAGGTGCAGCCCCAAACTGGGACCGGTCTGTGCCCCAAACTGCGACCGGTCTGAGCCATAAACTGGGACCAGGCTGAGCCCCAAAGTGGGACCATGTTGAGCTCTAAACTGGGACCAAGTTGAGCCTCAAACTGGGACCGGTCTGTGCGCCACACTAGGACTATTGTGTGCCCCAAACTGGAACCAGGCTGAGCCCCAAACTGGAAGCAGGCTGAGCCCCAAACTGGGAGTAGGCTGTGCCCTAAACTGGGACCAGGCTGTTCCCCAAACTGGGATCAAGTGCAGCCCGAAACTGGGACCCGTCTGAGCCCCAATCTGGGACCAGGCTGAGACCCAAACCGTGACCGGTCAGAGCCCCAAACTGGGACATGGCTGAGTCCCAAACTGGGACCAGGTGCAGCCTCAAACTGGGACCAGGCTGAGCCCTAAACTGAGACACATCTGACCCCCAAACTTTTACCGCACTGATCCCGAAACTGGGACCGGGCTGAGCCCCAAACTGGGACCAGGCTGAGCCCCAAACCGGGAACAAGTTGAGCGCCAAACTGGGACCAGGCTGAGCCCCAAACTGGGACTAATTTGAGTCTCAAACAGGGACCAGGCTGAGACCTAAGCTGGGATCAGGTGCAGCCCCAAACTGGGTCTAGGTGCAGCCCAAACCGGGACCAGGTGCAGCCCCAAACTGGGACCAGGTGCAGCCCCAGACTGGGACCAAGATAAGCCCAAAACTGGGACCGGTCTGAGCCCCAAACTTGAACCTGTCTGTGCCCCAAACTGGGACTCGTCTGTGCCCCAAAATGGGACCAGGCTGAGCCCCAAACTGGGACCAGGTGCAGCCCCAAACTGGGATTGGTCTGAGCCCAAAACCTGGACTAGGCTGAGTCCCAAACTGGGACCAGACAGAACCCAAAACTGGGACCAGGTGCAGCCCCAAACTTGGACCAGGTGCAGACCGAGATTGGGATCAGCTGCAGCCCCAAACTGGGACCAGGCTCTGCCCTAAACTGGGAGCAGTCTGTGCCGTAAACTGGGACCAGTCTCTGCCCTAAACTGGGACCAGGTGCAGCCCCAAACTGCATTCGGACTGAGCCCCAAACTCCGACCAGGCGGAGCCCCAAACTGGGACCAGTCAGAGCCCCAAACTGGGACCGGGCTGAACCCCAGATTGGGAACAGGCTGAGCCCGAAACTGGGACCAGTCTGAGCCACAAACTGGGATCAGGTTCAGCCCCAAACTGGACCGGTCTGTGCCCCAAACTGGGACTGGGCTGATCCCCAAACTGGAACAGGATGAGCTCCAATCTGGTTCCAGGCTGAGCCCTAAACTGGGACCGGTCTGAGCCCCAAACTGGGACCGGTCTGTGCCCCAACTGGGACCAGCCTGTGCCCCACACTGGGACCAGGCTCTGCCCCAAACTGGAACCAGCCTGAGCCCCAAATTGGGACCGGGCTGAGCCCTAAACTGGGACCGGTCTGTGCCCCAAAGTGGGACCGGGCTGAGCCCCAAACTGGGAACTCCTCTGTGCCTCAGACTTGGACCAACTGCAGCCCCAGACTGGGATCAGGCTGTTCCCCAAACTGGGACTCAATTGATCCCTAAGCTGGGACCAAGCTGAGCCCCAAACTGGGACCTCTTCTGTGCCCGAAGCTGGAACAAGGCGGAGCCCTAAACTGGGACCAGGCTGAGCCCCAAACTGGGACCGGTCTGAGCCCCAAACGGGGACCACTCTGGGCCCCAAACTGGAACAGGATGAGCCCAATATGGTTCCAGGCTGAGCCCTAAACTGGGACCGATCTGAGCCCCAAACTGGGACCGGTCTGTGCCCCAAAGTGGGACTGGGCTGAGCTCCAAACTGGGAACTCCTCTATGCCCCAGACTGGGACCAGCTGCAGCCCCAGACTTGGAGCAGGTGCAGCCGTAGACTGGGACCAGGCTGTTCCCCAAACTGGGACCAAGTTGAGCCCTAAGGTGGGACTAGGCTGAGCCCCAAACTGGGACCTCTTCTGTGCCCGAAGCTGGAACAAGGCGGAGCCCCAAACTGGGACCAGGCTGAGCCCCAAACTGGGACCAAGTTGAGCCCCAAACTGGGACCAGGCTGAGCCCCAAACAGGGACCAAGTTGAGCCCTAAACTGGGACCAGGCTGAGCCCCAAAATGGGACCGGTCTGAGCCCCAAACTGGGACTGGGCTGAGCCCCAATCTGGGAAATCCACTGTGCCCCATACTGGGACCAGCTGCAGCCCCAGACTGGGACTAGGCTGAGCCCCAAACTGGGACCTGGCTGAGCCCCAAACTGGGACCTAGTTGAGCCCTAAGCTGGGACCAGGCTGAGCCCCAAACTGGGACCGGTCTGAGCCCCAAACGGGGACCCGGCTGGGCCCCAAACTGGAACAGGATGAGCCCCAAACTGGATCCAGGCTGAGCCCTAAACTTGGACCGGTCTGAGCCCCAAACTGGGACCGGTCTGTGCCCCAAAGTGGGACTGCGCTGAGCCCCAAACTGTGAACTCCTCTGTGCCCCAGACTGGGACCAACTGCAGCCCTAGACTGGGACCAGGTGCAGCCCCAGACTGGGACCAGGCTGTTCCCCAAACTGGGACCAAGTTGAGCCCTAAGCTGGGACCAGGCTGAGCCCCAAACTGGGATCTGTTGCAGCCCAAAAGTGGGACCGATCTGTGCCCCAAACTGGGACCGGTCTGAGCCATAAACTGGGACCAGGCTGAGCCCCAAAGTGGTACCAGGTTGAGCCCTAAACTGGGACCAAGTTGAGCCCTAAACTGGGACCAAGTTGAGGCTGAAACTGGGACCAGTCTGTGCCCCACACTAGGACCAGGCTGTGCCCCAAACTGGAAGCAGGCTGAGCCCCAAACTGGGAGTAGGTGCACCCCCAAACTTGAAGAAGTCAGAGCCCCAAATGGGACTGGTCTGAGCCCCAAAGTGGGACCCGTCTGAGCCCCAAACTGGAACCAGTCTGAGCCCCAAACTGGGACTAGGTGCACCCCCAAAACTGGAACCACTCAGAGCCCCAAACTGGGACCGTGGTGAGCCTCAGACTGGGACCAGGCTGAGTCCTAAACTGGGACGAGGCTGTGCCCAGAACTGGACGGGTCTCAGCTCCAAACTGGGACAAGGCTTTGCCCTAAACTAGGACCAGGCTGAGCCACAAAGTGGGATCCGTCTGAGCCCCAAACTAGGACTAGGTGCAGCCCCAACCTGGGACAAGACGGAGCCGCAAACTTGGACCAGTCAGAGCCCTCAACTGCGATCAGGTGCAGCCACAGACTGGGACCAGGCTGTGCCCCAAACTGGGACCAGTCAGAGCCCAAAACTTGGACCGGTCTGAGCCCCGAAGTGGGAGCAGTCAGAGCCCCGAACTGGGACCACGTTCAGCCCTAAACTGGGATCAGGTGCAGCCCCAAACTGGGAACAGGTGCAGCCCCAAACTGGGACTGGTCTGAGCCACAAACTGGGACCAGGCTGAGACCCAAACTGGGACCGGGCTGACCCAAACTGGACCAGGTGCAGCCCGGAATTGTGATCAGTCTGAGCCCCAAACTGGGACCAGGTGCAGCCCCAAACTGGGACCAGTCTGTGCCCTAAACTGGGACCGGGCTTAGCCCCAAACTGGGACGACGTTGAGCCCCAAAGTGGGACCAGGCTGAGCCCTAAACTGGGACGAAGTTGAGCCCCTAAATTGGGACCAAGCTGAGCCCCAAACTGGGACCAGGCTGTGCCCTATACTGGGACCGCGCTGTGCCCCAAAATGGGACCAAGCTGAGACACAAACTGGGACCAGGTGCAGCCCCAAACTGGGACCGGTCTGAGCCCCAAACCGGGAACAAGTTGAGCCCCAAACTGGGACCAGTCAGAGCCCCAAACTGGGACCAGGCTGTGCCCCACACTAGGACTATTGTGTGCCCCAAACTGGAACCAGGCTGAACCCCAAACTGGGACCGGGCTGAGCCCTAAACTGGGACCGGTCTGTGTCCCATACTGGGACTGGGCTGAGCCCCCAAGTGGGACCTTCTCTGTGCCCCAAAGTAGGACAAGGCGGAGCCCCAAAGTGGGACAAGGCTGTGCCCTAAACTGGGATCAGATGCAGCCCCAAACTTTACCGGTCTTTGCCCCACAGTAGGACTGGGCCGAGCCCCAAACTGGGACCTTCTCTGTGCCCCAAACTGGAACAAGGTTTAGCCCCAAACTGGGACCAGGCTGAGCCCTAAACTGGGACCAGGCTGAGCCCTAAACTGGGACCAAGTTGAGCCCTAAACTGGGACCAGGTGCAGCCCCAAACTGGCACCAGGCTGAGCCCCAAACTGGGACAAGGCGGAGCCGCAAACTGGGACCAGTCAGGGCCCCAAACCTGGATCATGTTCAGCCCCAGACTGGGACTAGGCTGTGCCCAAAACTGGGACCAAGTTGAGCCCTAAACTGGGACCGGTCTTAGCCCCAATCTGGGACCAGTCAGAGCCCCAAACTGGGACCAGGCTGTGCCCCACACTAGGACTATTGTGTGCCCCAAACTGGAACCAGGCTGAACCCCAAACTGGGACCGGGCTGAGCCCTAAACTGGGACCGGTCTGTGCCCCAAAGTGGGACTGGGCTGAGCCCGAAACTGGGAAATCCTCTGTGCCCCATACTGGGACCAGCTGCAGCCCCAGACTGGGACCAGGCTGAGCCCCAAACTGGGACGAGGCTGAGCCCCAAACTGGGACCAAGTTGAGCCCTAAGCTGGGACCAGGCTGAGCCCCAAACTGGGATGGGTCTGAGCCCCAAACGGGGACCAGGCTGGGCCCCAAACTGGAACAGGATGAGCCCCAAAGTTGGTCCAGGCTGAGCCCTAAACTGGGACCGGTCTGAGCCCCAAACTGGGACCGGGCTGAGCCCTAAACTGGGACCGGTCTGTGCCCCAAACTGGGACTGGGCTGAGCCCCAAACTGTGAACTCCTCTGTGCCCCAGACTGGGACCAACTGCAGCCCTAGACTGGGACCAGGTGCAGCCCCAGACTGGGACCAGGCTGTTCCCCAAACTGGGACCAAGTTGAGCCCTAAACTGGGACCAGGCTGAGTCCCAAACTGGGATCAGGTGCAGCCCCAAACTGGGACCGGTCTGTGCCCCAAACTGCGACCGCTCTGAGCCATAAACTGGGACCAGGCTGAGCCCCAAACTGGAAGCAGGCTGAGCCCCAAACTGGGAGCAGGCTGTGCCCTAAACTGGGACCGGTCTGTGCCCCACACTAGGACTATTGTTTGCCCCAAACTGGAACCAGGCTGAGCCCCAAACTGGAAGCAGGCTGAGCCCCAAACTGGGAGCAGGCTGTGCCCTAAACTGGGACCAGGCTGAACCCCAAACCGGGATCAAGTGCAGCCCGAAACTGGGACCCGTCTGAGCCCCAATATGGGACCAGGCTGAGACCCAAACTGTGACCGGTCAGAGCCCCAAACTGGGACCGGGCTGAGTCCCAAACTGGGACCAGGTGCAGCCTCAAACTGGGACCAGGCTGAGCCCTAAACTGAGACAAATCTGAGCCCCAAACTGGGACCGTACTGATCCCGAAACTGGGACCGGGCTGAGCCCCAAACAGGGACCAGGCTGAGCCTCAAACCGGGAACAAGTTGAGCGCCAAACTGGGACCAGGCTGAGCCCCAAACTGGGACTAATTTGAGTCTCAAACAGGGACCAGGCTGAGACCTAAGCTGGGATCAGGTGCAGCCCCAAACTGGGACCTGGTGCAGCCACAAACTGGGACTAGGTGCAGCCCAAACCGGGATCAGGTGCAGCCCCAAACTGGGACCTGGTGCAGCCCCAAACTGGGACTAGGTGCAGCCCCAAACTGGGACTAGGTGCAGCCCAAACCGGGACCAGGTGCAGCCCCAGACTGGGACCAAGCTAAGCCCAAAACTGGGACCGGTCTGAGCCCCAAACTTGAACTTGTCTGTGCCCCAAACTGGGACTCGTCTGTGCCCCAAACTGCGACTGGGCTGAGCCCCAAACTGGGACCAGGTGCAGCCCCAAACTGGGACCAGTTGCAGCCCCAAACTGGGATCGGTCTGAGCCCCAAAATGGGACTAGGCTGAGCCCTAAACTTGGACCAGACAGAACCCAAACAGGGACCAGGTGCAGCCCCAAACTTGGACCAGGTGCAGTGCGAGACTGGGATCAGCTGCAGCCCCAAACTGGGACCAGGCTCTGCCCTAAACTGGGACCAGGCTGAGCCCCAAACTGGGACCAAGTTGGGCCCTAAACTGGGACCAGGTGCAGCCCCAAACTGGATTCAGGCTGAGCCCCAAACTGGGAGTGCTGAGCCGCACACTTGGACCAGGCTGAGCCCCAAACTGGGACAAGGCGGAACCGCAAACTGGGACCAGTCAGGGCCCCAAACCTGGATCATGTTCAGCCCCAGACTGGGACCAGGCTGTGCCCAAAACTGGGACCAAGTTGAGCCCTAAACTGGGACCGGTCTTAGCCCCAATCTGGGACCAGTCAGAGCCCCAAACTGGGACCAGGCTGTGCCCCACACTAGGACTATTGTGTGCCCCAAACTTGAACCAGGCTGAACCCCAAACTGGGACCGGGCTGAGCCCTAAACTGGGACCGGTCTGTGCCCCAAAGTGGGACCGGGCTGAGCCCCAAACTGGGAAATCCTCTGTGCCCCATACTGGGACCAGCTGCAGCCCCAGACTGGGACCAGGCTGAGCCCCAAACTGGGACGAGGTTGAGCCCCAAAATGGGACCAAGTTGAGCCCTAAGCTGGGACCAGGATGAGCCCCAAACTGGGACGGGTCTGAGCCCCAAACGGGGACCAGGCTGGGCCCCAAACTGGAACAGGATGAGCCCCAAAGTTGGTCCAGGCTGAGCCCTAATCTGGGACCGGTCTGAGCCCCAAACTGGGACCGGTCTGTGCCCCACACTGGGACTATTGTGTGCCCCAAACTTGAACCAGGCTGAGCCCCAAACTGGGACCGGGCTGAGCCCTAAACTGGGACCGGTCTGTGCCCCAAAGTGGGACTGGGCTGAGCCCCAAACTGTGAACTCCTCTGTGCCCCAGACTGGGACCAACTGCAGCCCCAGACTGGGACCACGTGCAGCCCCAGACTGGGACCAGGCTGTTCCCCATACTGGGACCAAGTTGAGCCCTAAGCTGGGACCAGGCTGAGCTCCAAACTGGGATCAGGTGCAGCCCCAAACTGGGACCGGTCTGTGCCCCAAACTGGGACCGGTCTGAGCCATAAACTGGGACCAGGCTGAGCCCCAAAGTGGGACCATGTTGAGCTCTAAACTGGGACCAAGTTGAGCCTCAAACTGGGACCGGTCTGTGCGCCACACTAGGACTATTGTGTGCCCCAAACTGGAACCAGGCTGAGCCCCAAACTGGAAGCAGGCTGAGCCCCAAACTGGGAGCAGGCTGTGCCCTAAACTGGGACCAGGCTGTTCCCCAAACTGGGATCAAGTGCAGCCCGAAACTGGGACCCGTCTGAGCCCCAATCTGGGACCAGGCTGAGACCCAAACCGTGACCGGTCAGAGCCCCAAACTGGGACATGGCTGAGTCCCAAACTGGGACCAGGTGCAGCCTCAAACTGGGACCAGGCTGAGCCCTAAACTGAGACACATCTGACCCCCAAACTTTTACCGCACTGATCCCGAAACTGGGACCGGGCTGAGCCCCAAATTGGGACCAGGCTGAGCCCCAAACCGGGAACAAGTTGAGCGCCAAACTGGGACCAGGCTGAGCCCCAAACTGGGACTAATTTGAGTCTCAAACAGGGACCAGGCTGAGACCTAAGCTGGGATCAGGTGCAGCCCCAAACTGGGTCTAGGTGCAGCCCAAAACGGGACCAGGTGCAGCCCCAAACTGGGACCAGGTGCAGCCCCAAACTGGGACCAGGTGCAGCCCCAGACTGGGACCAAGATAAGCCCAAAACTGGGACCGGTCTGAGCCCCAAACTTGAACCTGTCTGTGCCCCAAACTGGGACTCGTCTGTGCCCCAAAATGGGACCAGGCTGAGCCCCAAACTGGGACCAGGTGCAGCCCCAAACTGGGATTGGTCTGAGCCCAAAACCTGGACTAGGCTGAGTCCCAAACTGGGACCAGACAGAACCCAAAACTGGGACCAGGTGCAGCCCCAAACTTGGACCAGGTGCAGACCGAGATTGGGATCAGCTGCAGCCCCAAACTGGGACCAGGCTCTGCCCTAAACTGGGAGCAGTCTGTGCCGTAAACTGGGACCAGTCTCTGCCCTAAACTGGGACCAGGTGCAGCCCCAAACTGCATTCGGGCTGAGCCCCAAACTCCGACCAGGCGGAGCCCCAAACTGGGACCAGTCAGAGCCCCAAACTGGGACCGGGCTGAACCCCAGATTGGGAACAGGCTGAGCCCGAAACTGGGACCAGTCTGAGCCACAAACTGGGATCAGGTTCAGCCCCAAACTGGACCGGTCTGTGCCCCAAACTGGGACTGGGCTGATCCCCAAACTGGAACAGGATGAGCTCCAATCTGGTTCCAGGCTGAGCCCTAAACTGGGACCGGTCTGAGCCCCAAACTGGGACCGGTCTGTGCCCCAACTGGGACCAGCCTGTGCCCCACACTGGGACCAGGCTCTGCCCCAAACTGGAACCAGCCTGAGCCCCAAATTGGGACCGGGCTGAGCCCTAAACTGGGACCGGTCTGTGCCCCAAAATGGGACCGGGCTGAGTCCCAAACTGGGAACTCCTCTGTGCCTCAGACTTGGACCAGCTGCAGCCCCAGACTGGGATCAGGCTGTTCCCCAAACTGGGACTCAGTTGATCCCTAAGCTGGGACCAAGCTGAGCCCCAAACTGGGACCTCTTCTGTGCCCGAAGCTGGAACAAGGCGGAGCCCTAAACTGGGACCAGGCTGAGCCCCAAACTGGGACCGGTCTGAGCCCCAAACGGGGACCACTCTGGGCCCCAAACTGGAACAGGATGAGCCCAATATGGTTCCAGGCTGAGCCCTAAACTGGGACCGATCTGAGCCCCAAACTGGGACCGGTCTGTGCCCCAAAGTGGGACTGGGCTGAGCTCCAAACTGGGAACTCCTCTATGCCCCAGACTGGGACCAGCTGCAGCCCCAGACTTGGAGCAGGTGCAGCCGTAGACTGGGACCAGGCTGTTCCCCAAACTGGGACCAAGTTGAGCCCTAAGGTGGGACTAGGCTGAGCCCCAAACTGGGACCTCCTCTGTGCCCAAAATTGGAACAAGGCGGAGCCCAAAACTGGGACCAGGCTGAGCCCTAAACTGGGACTAGGCTGAGCCCCAAACTGGGACCAGGCTGAGCCCCAAACAGGGACCAAGTTGAGCCCTAAACTGGGACCAGGCTGAGCCCCAAAATGGGACTGGTCTGAACCCCAAACAGGGACTGGGCTGAGCCCCAAAATGGGAAATCCTCTGTGTCCCAGACTGGGACCAGCTGCAGCCCCAGACTGGGACTAGGCTGAGCCCCAAACTGGGACCTGGCTGAGCCCCAAACTGGGACCTAGTTGAGCCCTAAGCTGGGACCAGGCTGAGCCCCAAACTGGGACCGGTCTGAGCCCCAAACGGGGACCCGGCTGGGCCCCAAACTGGAACAGGATGAGCCCCAAACTGGATCCAGGCTGAGCCCTAAACTTGGACCGGTCTGAGCCCCAAACTGGGACCGGTCTGTGCCCCAAAGTGGGACTGCGCTGAGCCCCAAACTGTGAACTCCTCTGTGCCCCAGACTGGGACCAACTGCAGCCCTAGACTGGGACCAGGTGCAGCCCCAGACTGGGACCAGGCTGTTCCCCAAACTGGGACCAAGTTGAGCCCTAAGCTGGGACCAGGCTGAGCCCCAAACTGGGATCTGTTGCAGCCCAAAAGTGGGACCGATCTGTGCCCCAAACTGGGACCGGTCTGAGCCATAAACTGGGACCAGGCTGAGCCCCAAAGTGGTACCAGGTTGAGCCCTAAACTGGGACCAAGTTGAGCCCTAAACTGGGACCAAGTTGAGGCTGAAACTGGGACCAGTCTGTGCCCCACACTAGGACCAGGCTGTGCCCCAAACTGGAAGCAGGCTGAGCCCCAAACTGGGAGTAGGTGCACCCCCAAACTTGAAGAAGTCAGAGCCCCAAATGGGACTGGTCTGAGCCCCAAAGTGGGACCCGTCTGAGCCCCAAACTGGAACCAGTCTGAGCCCCAAACTGGGACTAGGTGCACCCCCAAAACTGGAACCACTCAGAGCCCCAAACTGGGACCGTGGTGAGCCTCAGACTGGGACCAGGCTGAGTCCTAAACTGGGACGAGGCTGTGCCCAGAACTGGACGGGTCTCAGCTCCAAACTGGGACAAGGCTTTGCCCTAAACTAGGACCAGGCTGAGCCACAAAGTGGGATCCGTCTGAGCCCCAAACTAGGACTAGGTGCAGCCCCAACCTGGGACAAGACGGAGCCGCAAACTTGGACCAGTCAGAGCCCTCAACTGCGATCAGGTGCAGCCACAGACTGGGACCAGGCTGTGCCCCAAACTGGGACCAGTCAGAGCCCAAAACTTGGACCGGTCTGAGCCCCGAAGTGGGAGCAGTCAGAGCCCCGAACTGGGACCACGTTCAGCCCTAAACTGGGATCAGGTGCAGCCCCAAACTGGGAACAGGTGCAGCCCCAAACTGGGACTGGTCTGAGCCACAAACTGGGACCAGGCTGAGACCCAAACTGGGACCGGGCTGACCCAAAACTGGACCAGGTGCAGCCCGGAATTGTGATCAGTCTGAGCCCCAAACTGGGACCAGGTGCAGCCCCAAACTGGGACCAGTCTGTGCCCTAAACTGGGACCGGGCTTAGCCCCAAACTGGGACGAAGTTGAGCCCCAAAGTGGGACCAGGCTGAGCCCTAAACTGGGACGAAGTTGAGCCCTAAATTGGGACCAAGCTGAGCCCCAAACTGGGACCAGGCTGTGCCCTATACTGGGACCGCGCTGTGCCCCAAAATGGGACCAAGCTGAGACACAAACTGGGACCAGGTGCAGCCCCAAACTGGGACCGGTCTGAGCCCCAAACCGGGAACAAATTGAGCCCCAAACTGGGACCAGGCTGAGCCCCAAACTGGTACCAATTTGAGTCTCAAACTGGGACCAGGCTGAGACCTAAGCTGGGATCAGCTGCAGCCCCAAACTGGGACCAGGCTCTGTCCTAAACTGGGACCAGTCTGTGCCATAAACTGGGACCAGTCTCTGTCCTAAACTGGGACCAGTCTGTGCCATAAACTGGGACCAGTCTCTGCCCTAAACTGGGACCAGGTGCAGACCCAAACTGGATTCGGGCTGAGCCCCAAACTCTGACCAGGCGGAGCCCCAAAGTGGGACCAGTCAGAGCCCCAAACTGGGACCGGGCTGAGCCCCAGATTGGGACCAGTCAGAGCCACAAACTGGGACCTGGCTGAGCCCCAAACTGGGAGTGGGCTGAGCCCCAAACTGGGATCTCCTCTGTGCCCCAAACTGGGACAAGGCAGAGCCCCAAACTGGGACCAAGCTAAGCCCCAAACTGGGACTGGACTGAGCCACCAAATTGGGACCAGGCTGAGCCCGAAACTGTGACCAGTCTGAGCCCTAAACTGGGATCAGGTGCAGCCCCAAACTGGACCGGTCAGAGCCCCAAACTGGGACAGGTCTGAGCCCCAAACGGGGATCAGGCTGAGCCCCAAACTGGAACAGGGTGAGCCCCAATCTAGTTCCAGGCTGAGCCCTAAACTGGGACCGGTCTGAGCCCCAAATTGGGACCGGTTAGTGCCCCACGCTGGGACCAGGCTGTGCCCCACACTAGGACTACTGTGTGCCGCAAACTAGAACCAGGCTGAACCCCAAACTGGGACCAGGCTGAGCCCTAAACTGGGACCGGTCTGTGCCCCAAAGTGGGACCGGGCTGAGCCCCAAACTGGGAACTCCTCTGTGCCCCAGACTTGGACCAGCTGCAGCCCCAGACTGGGACCAGGTGCAGCCCCAAACTGGGACCAAGTTGAGCCCTAAGCTGGGACCAACTTGAGCCCTAAGCTGGGATTAGGCTGAGCCCCAAACTGGGAACAGGCTGAGCCCCAAACTGGGACCAAGTTGAGCCCTAAACTGGGACCAGGCTGAGCCCCAAAATGGGACCCATCTGAGCCCCAAACGGGGACTGGGCTGAGCCCCAAACTGGGAAATCCTCTGTGCCCCATACTGGGACCAGCTGCAGCCCCAGACTGGGACCAGGCTGAGCCCCAAACTGGGACCGGTCTGAGCCCCAAACGGGGACCAGTCTGTGCCCCAAACTGGAACAGGATGAGCCCCAAACTAGATCCAGGCTGAGCCCTAAACTGGGACCGGTCTGAGCCCCAAACTGGGACCGGTCTGTGCCATAAAATGGGACCAGGCTGAGCCCTAAACTGGGACCAGGCTGAGCCCCAAACTGGGACCACGTTGAGCCCTAAACTGGGACCAGGTGCAGCCCCAAACTGGGACCAGACTGAGCCCCAAACTAGGAGTGCTGAGCCGCATACTGGGACCAGGCTGAGCCCCAAACTGGGACAAGGCGGAGCCCCAAACTGGGACCAGTCAGGGCCCCAAACCTGGATCATGTTCAGCCCCAGACTGGGACCAGGCTGTGCCCAAATCTGGGACCAAGTTGAGCCCCAAACTGGGACCGGTCTTAGCCCCAAACTGGGACCGGTCTGTGCCCCACACGGGGACTAGTGTGTGCCCCAAACTGGAACCAGACTGAGCCCCAAACTGGGACCGGGCTGAGCCCTCAACTGGGACCGGTCTGTGCCCCAAACTGCGACCAGTCAGAGCCCCAAACTGGGACCAGCTTCAGCCCCAAATTGGGACCAGGCTGAGCCCCAAACTGAGACCAGGCGGAGCTCCAAACTGGGACGATGCTGAGCCCCAAACTTGGACCGGGATGAGCCCCAAACTGGGACCAAGTGGAGCCCCAAAATGGGACCAGGCTGAGCCCCAAATTAGGACCAGACTGAGCCCCAAACTGGGACCAGGTGCAGCCCCAAACTTGGACCAGGTGCAGCCCCAAACTGGGACCAAGCTAAGCCCCAAAATGGGACCAGGCTGAGACACAAACTGGGATCAGCTGCAGCCCCACACTGGGACCGGTCTCAGCCCCAGACTTGGACTGGGCTGAGCCCTAAACTGGGATCGGGTGCAGCCCCAAACTGGGGCCAGGTGCAGCCCCAAACTGGGACCGGGTTGAGCCCCAAACTGGAACCGGGTGCAGCCCCAGACTGGGACTGGTCTGAGCCCCAAACTGGGACCAAGTTGATCCCGAAACTGGGACCGGTCTGTGCCCCATATTTGGACCTTCTCTGTGCCCCAAAGTGGGACAAGGCGGAGCCCCAAGTGGGACCAGGCTGATCCCCAAAATGGGACCAGGCTGAGCCCTAAACTGGGATCAGGTGCAGCCCCAAACTGGACCGGTCTGTGCCCCAAAGTAGGACTGGGTCGAACCCCAATCTGGGACCTCCTCTGTGCCCTAAGCTGGAGTTGGGCTGAGCCCCAAACTGGGACCAGGCTGAGCCCCAAACTGGGACCAAGTTGAGCCCTAAATTGGGACGAGGCGCAGCCCCAAACTGGGACCAGGCTGAGCACCAAACTGGGACCAGGCCGAGCCCCAAACTGGGATCGGGCTTAGCCCCAAACTGGGACAAGGTGCAGACCCAGACTGGGACAAGTCAGGGCCCCAAACTGGGATCAGGTTCAGCCCCAGACTGGGACCAGGCTGTGCCCCAAACTGGGACCAAGTTGAGCCCAAACTGGGATCGGGCTTAGCCCCAAACTGGGACAAGGCGGATCCCCAAACTGGGACAAGTCAGGGCCCCAAACTGGGATCAGGTTCAGCCCCAGACTGGGACCAGGCTGTGCCCCAAACTGGGAACAAGTTGAGCCCTAAACTGCGACCGGTCTTTGCCCCAAACTGGGACTAGGTGCAGCCCCAAATTGGGAGCAGGCGAAGCCCCAAACTGGGACCAGTCAGAGCCCCAAACTGGGACCCGGCTGAGCCCCAAACTGGGACGAGGCTGAGCCCTATAACTGCGATCATGTGCAGCCCCAAACTGGACCGGTCTGTGCCCCAATCTGGGACTGGGTCGAGCCCCAAACTGGGACCTTCTCTGTGCCATAAACTGGAACAAGTCAAAGTCCCAAACTGGGACCAGGTGCAGCCTTAAACTGGGACCAGGATGAGCCCCAGACTGGGACCAGGCTGAGCCCCAACTGGAACGAAATTGAGCCCTAAGATGGGCCCAGGCTGAGCCCCAAACTGGGACCGGTCTGAGCCCCAAATTGGGACAGGTCTGTGCCGCAAACTGGGACTGGTCTGTGCCGCAAACTGGAACCAAGCTGAGCCCCAAACTGGGACTGGGCTGCGCCCCAAACTGGGAACAACTCTGTGCCCCAGACTTGGACCGGGCTGAGCCCCAAACTGGGAGCGGTGAGAGCCCCAAACTGGGAGCGGTGAGAGCCACAAACTTGGACCAGGCTGAGCCCCAAACTGGGACCAGGCTGAGCCCTAAACTGGGACCATGTTGAGCCCTAAACTGGGACGAGGCTGAGCCCCAAACTGGGACCAGGTGCAGCACCAGACTGGGATCAGGTGCAGCCCTAAACTGGGATCAGTCTGAGCCATAAACTGGGATCAGTCTGATTCGCAAACTGGGACCAGGTGCAGCCTCAAACTGGGACCGGGCTGAGCCCCAAACGGGGACCAGGCTGAGCCCCAAACCGGGAATAAGTTGAGCCCCAAACTGGGAGCAGGCTGAGCCCCAAACTCGGACGAATTTGAGCCTCACACTGGGACCAGGCTGAGCCCTAAACTGGGACCAGGCTGAGCCCCAAACTGGGACCAGGCTCTGCCCTAAACTGGGACAAGTCTGTGCCGTAAACTGGGACCAGTCTCTGCCCTAAACTGGGACCAGGTGCAGCCCCAAACTGGGACCAGTCAGAGCCCCAAAGTGTGACCAGGCTGAGCCCCAAGCTGGGACCAAGTTGAGCCCTAAACTGGGACCAGGTGCAGCCGCAAACTGGGACCAGTCTGTGCCATAAACTGGGACCAGTCTCTGCCCTAAACTAGGACCAGGTGCAGCCCCAAACTGGGACCAGTCAGAGCCCCAAACTGGGACCAGGATGTGCCCAAAACTGGGACCAGGTGCAGCCCTAAACTGGGACCAGGTGCAGCCCCAAACTGGGACCAGGCTGAGCCCCAAACCTGGAGTGCTGAGCAGCACACTGGGACCAGGCTGAGCCCCAAACTGGGACAAGGCGGAGCCCCAAACTGGGACCTGTCAGGGCCCCGAACGTGGATCATGTTCAGCCCCAGACTGGGACTAGGCTGTGCCCAAAACTGGGACCAAGTTGAGCCCTAAACTGGGACCGGTCTTAGCCCCAAAGTGGGACCAGACAGAACCCCAAACTGGGACCAGGTGCAGCCCCAAACTGGGACAAGGTGCAGACCCAGACTGGGATCAGCTGCAGCCCCAAACTGGGACCAGTCTCTGCCCTAAACTGGGACCAGTCTGTGCCATAAACTGGGACCAGGTGTAGCCCCAAACTGGGTCCAGGCTGAGCCCTAATCTGGGACCAGTCTGAGCCCCCAACTGGGACGGCACTTATTCCAAAACTGGGACCGATCTGAGCCTCAAACTAGGACCAGGCTGAGCCCCAAACTGGGACCAGGTGCAGCCCCAAACTGGGACCAGTTGCAGACCCAAAGTGGGATCGGTTTGAGGTCTACACTGGTACTAGGCTGAGCCCCAAACTGGGACCAGGTGCAGCCCCAAATTGGGAGCAGGCGAAGCCCCAAACTGGGACCAGTCAGAGCCCCAAACTGGGACCAGTCAGAGCCCCAAACTGGGACGAGGCTGAGCCCTATAACTGCGATCATGTGCAGCCCCAAACTGGACCGGTCTGTGCCCCAATCTGGGACTGGGTCGAGCCCCAAACTGGGACCTCCTCTGTGCCATAAACTGGAACAAGTCGAAGCCCCAAACTGGGACCAGGTGCAGCCTTAAACTGGGACCAGGATGAGCCCCAGACTGGGACCAGGCTGAGCCCCAACTGGAACGAAATTGAGCCCTAAGATGGGGCCAGGCTGAGCCCCAAACTGGGACCGGTCTGAGCCCCAAATTGGGACAGGTCTGTGCCGCAAACTGGGACTGGTCTGTGCTGCAAACTAGAACCAAGCTGAGCCCCAAACTGGGACTGGGCTGCGCCCCAAACTGGGAACAACTCTGTGCCCCAGACTTGGACCGGGCTGAGCCCCAAACTGGGAGCGGTGAGAGCCCCAAACTGGGAGCGGTGAGAGCCACAAACTTGGACCAGGCTGAGCCCCAAAGTGTGACCAGGCTGAGCCCTAATCTGGGACCAGGCTGAGCCCTAAACTGGGACGAGGCTGAGCCCCAAACTGGGACCAGGTGCAGCACCAGACTGGGATCAGGTGCAGCCCTAAACTGGGATCAGTCTGAGCCATAAACTGGGATCAGTCTGATCCGCAAACTGGGACCAGGTGCAGCCTCAAACTGGGTCCAGGCTGAGCCCCAATCTGGGACCAGGCTGAGCCCCCTACTGTTACCGCACTGATTCCAAAACTGGGACCGGGCTGAGCCTCAAACTGGGACCAGGCTGAGCCCCAAACCTGGAACAAGTTGAGCCCCAAACTGGGAGCAGGCTGAGCCCCAAACTCGGACCAATTTGAGCCTCACACTGGGACCAGGCTGAGCCCTAAACTGGGACCAGGCTGAGCCCCAAACTGGGACCAGGCTCTGCCCTAAACTGGGACAAGCCTGTGCCGTAAACTGGGACCAGTCTCTGCCCTAAACTGGGACCAGGTGCAGCCCCAAACTGGGACCAGTCAGAGCCCCAAAATGTGACCAGGCTGAGCCCCAAACTGGGACCAAGTTGAGCCCTAAACTGGGACCAGGTGCAGCCCCAAACTGGGACCAGTCTGTGCCATAAACTGGGACCAGTCTCTGCCCTAAACTAGGACCAGGTGCAGCCCCAAACTGGGACCAGTCTCTGCCCTAAACTGGGACCAGTCTGTGCCATAAACTGGGACCAGGTGTAGCCCCAAACTGGGTCCAGGCTGAGCCCTAATCTGGGACCAGGCTGAGCCCCCAACTGGGAAGGCACTGATTCCAAAACTGGGACCGGGCTGAGCCTCAAACTAGGACCAGGCTGAGCCCCAAACTGGGACCAGGTGCAGCCCCAAACTGGGACCAGTTGCAGACCCAAAGTGGGATCGGTTTGAGGTCTACACTGGTACTAGGCTGAGCCCCAGACTGGGACCAGGTGCAGCCCCAAATTGGGAGCAGGCGAAGCCCCAAACTGGGACCAGTCAGAGCCCCAAACTGGGACGAGGCTGAGCCCTATAACTGCGATCATGTGCAGCCCCAAACTGGACCGGTCTGTGCCCCAATCTGGGACTGGGTCGAGCCCCAAACTGGGACCTCTTCTGTGCCATAAACTGGAACAAGTCAAAGCCCCAAACTGGGACCAGGTGCAGCCTTAAACTGGGACCAGGATGAGCCCCAGACTGGGACCAGGCTGAGCCCCAACTGGAACGAAATTGAGCCCTAAGATGGGGCCAGGCTGAGCCCCAAACCGGGAACAAGTTGAGCCCCAAACTGGGAGCAGGCTGAGCCCCAAACTCGGACCAATTTGAGCCTCACACTGGGACCAGGCTGAGCCCTAAACTGGGACCAGGCTGAGCCCCAAACTGGGACCAGGCTCTGCCCTAAACTGGGACCAGTCTGTGCTGTAAACTGGGACCAGTCTCTGCCCTAAACTGGGACCAGTCAGAGCCCCAAAGTGTGACCAGGCTGAGCCCCAAACTGGGACCAAGTTGAGCCCTAAACTGGAACCAGGTGCAGCCGCAAACTGGGACCAGTCTGTGCCATGAACTGGGACCAGTCTCTGCCCTAAACTAGGACCAGGTGCAGCCCCAAACTGGGACCAGTCAGAGCCCCAAACTGGGACCACGATGTGCCCAAAACTGGGACCAAGTTGAGCCCTAAACTGGGACCAGGTGCAGCCCCAAACTGGGACCAGGCTGAGCCCCAAACCTGGAGTGCTGAGCAGCACACTGGGACCAGGCTGAGCCCCAAACTGGGACAAGGCGGAGCCCCAAACTGGGACCTGTCAGGGCCCCGAACGTGGATCATGTTCAGCCCCAGACTGGGACCAGGCTGTGCCCAAAACTGGGACCAAGTTGAGCCCTAAACTGGGACCGGTCTTAGCCCCAAAGTGGGACCAGACAGAACCCCAAACTGGGACCAGGTGCAGCCCCAAACTGGGACAAGGTGCAGACCCAGACTGGGATCGGCTGCAGCCCCAAACTGGGACCAGTCTCTGCCCTAAACTGGGACCAGTCTGTGCCATAAACTGGGACCAGGTGTAGCCCTAAACTGGGACCATGTGTAGCCCCAAACTGGGTCCAGGCTGAACCCTAATCTGGGACCAGGCTGAGCCCCCAACTGGGACGGCACTGATTCCAAAACTGGGACCGGGCTGAGCCTCAAACTAGGACCCGGCTGAGCCCCAAACTGGGACCAGGTGCAGCCCCAAACTGGGACCAGTTGCAGACCCAAGGTGGGATCGGTTTGAGGTCTACACTGGTACTAGGCTGAGCCCCAAACTGGGACCAGACAGAACCCCAAACTTGGACCAGGTGCAGCCCCAAACTGGGACAAGGTGCAGACCCAGACTGGGATGAGCTGCAGCCCCAAACTGGGACCAGTCTCTGCCCTAAACTGGGACCAGTCTGTGCCGTAAACTGGGACCAGTCTCTGCCCGAAACTGGGACCAGGTGTAGCCCCAAACTGGGACCAGGTGCAGCCCCAAACTGGGACATGGCTGAGCACCAAACTGGGACCAGGCTGAGTCCCAAACTGGGACCAGGTGCAGCCCCAAACTGGGACCAGTCAGAGCCCCAAACGGGGACCAATTGAGCCCTAAACTGGGACCAGGTGCAGCCGCAAACTGGGACCAGTCTGTGCCATAAACTAGGACCAGTCTCTGCCCTAAACTAGGACCAGGTGCAGCCCCAAACTGGGACCAGTCAGAGCCCCAAACGGGGACCAATTGAGCCCTAAACTGGGACCAGGTGCAGCCGCAAACTGGGACCAGTCTGTGCCATAAACTAGGACCAGTCTCTGCCCGAAACTGGGACCAGGTGTAGCCCCAAACTGGGACCAGGTGCAGCCCCAAACTGGGACATGGCTGAGCACCAAACTGGGACCAGGCTGAGTCCCAAACTGGGACCAGGTGCAGCCCCAAACTGGGACCAGTCAGAGCCCCAAACTGGGACCAGGCTGAGTCCCAAACTGGGACCAGGTGCAGCCCCAAACTGGGACCAGTCAGAGCCCCAAACGGGGACCAATTGAGCCCTAAACTGGGATCAGCTGCAGCCCCAAACTGGGACCAGTCTCTGCCCTAAACTGGGACCAGTCTGTGCCATAAACTGGGACCAGGTGTAGCCCCAAACTGGGTCCAGGCTGAGCCCTAATCTGGGACCAGGCTGAGCCCCCAACTGGGACGGCACTTATTCCAAAACTGGGACCGGGCTGAGCCTCAAACTAGGACCAGGCTGAGCCCCAAACTGGGACGAGGCTGAGCCCTATATCTGCGATCATGTGCAGCCCCAAACTGGACCGGTCTGTGCCCCAATCTGGGACTGGGTCGAGCCCCAAACTGGGACCTCCTCTGTGCCATAAACTGGAACAAGTCGAAGCCCCAAACTGGGACCAGGTGCAGCCTTAAACTGGGACCAGGATGAGCCCCAGACTGGGACCAGGCTGAGCCCCAACTGGAACGAAATTGAGCCCTAAGATTGGCCCAGGCTGAGCCCCAAACTGGGACCGGTCTGAGCCCCAAATTGGGACAGGTCTGTGCCGCAAACTGGGACTGGTCTGTGCTGCAAACTAGAACCAAGCTGAGCCCCAAACTGGGACTGGGCTGCGCCCCAAACTGGGAACAACTCTGTGCCCCAGACTTGGACCGGGCTGAGCCCCAAACTGGGAGCGGTGAGAGCCCCAAACTGGGAGCGGTGAGAGCCACAAACTTGGACCAGGCTGAGCCCCAAACTGGGACCAGGCTGAGCCCTAAACTGGGACCATGTTGAGCCCTAAACTGGGACGAGGCTGAGCCCCAAACTGGGACCAGGTGCAGCACCAGACTGGGATCAGGTGCAGCCCTAAACTGGGATCAGTCTGAGCCATAAACTGGGATCAGTCTGATCCGCAAACTGGGACCAGGTGCAGCCTCAAACTGGGTCCAGGCTGAGCCCCAATCTGGGACCAGGCTGAGCCCCCTACTGTTACCGCACTGATTCCAAAACTGGGACCGGGCTGAGCCTCAAACTGGGACCAGGCTGAGCCCCAAACCTGGAACAAGTTGAGCCCCAAACTGGGAGCAGGCTGAGCCCCAAACTCGGACCAATTTGAGCCTCACACTGGGACCAGGCTGAGCCCTAAACTGGGACCAGGCTGAGCCCCAAACTGGGACCAGGCTCTGCCCTAAACTGGGACAAGTCTGTGCCGTAAACTGGGACCAGTCTCTGCCCTAAACTGGGACCAGGTGCAGCCCCAAACTGGGACCAGTCAGAGCCCCAAAATGTGACCAGGCTGAGCCCCAAACTGGGACCAAGTTGAGCCCTAAACTGGGACCAGGTGCAGCCGCAAACTGGGACCAGTCTGTGCCATGAACTGGGACCAGTCTCTGCCCTAAACTAGGACCAGGTGCAGCCCCAAACTGGGACCAGTCTCTGCCCTAAACTGGGACCAGTCTGTGCCATAAACTGGGACCAGTCTGTGCCATAAACTGGGACCAGGTGTAGCCCCAAACTGGGTCCAGGCTGAGCCCTAATGTGGGACCAGGCTGAGCCCCCAACTGGGAAGGCACTGATTCCAAAACTGGGACCAGGCTGAGCCTCAAACTAGGACCAGGCTGAGCCCCAAACTGGGACCAGGTGCAGCCCCAAACTGGGACCAGTTGCAGACCCAAAGTGGGATCGGTTTGAGGTCTACACTGGTACTAGGCTGAGCCCCAGACTGGGACCAGGTGCAGCCCCAAATTGGGAGCAGGCGAAGCCCCAAACTGGGACCAGTCAGAGCCCCAAACTGGGACGAGGCTGAGCCCTATAACTGCGATCATGTGCAGCCCCAAACTGGACCGGTCTGTGCCCCAATCTGGGACTGGGTCGAGCCCCAAACTGGGACCTCTTCTGTGCCATAAACTGGAACAAGTCAAAGCCCCAAACTGGGACCAGGTGCAGCCTTAAACTGGGACCAGGATGAGCCCCAGACTGGGACCAGGCTGAGCCCCAACTGGAACGAAATTGAGCCCTAAGATGGGGCCAGGCTGAGCCCCAAACCGGGAACAAGTTGAGCCCCAAACTGGGAGCAGGCTGAGCCCCAAACTCGGACCAATTTGAGCCTCACACTGGGACCAGGCTGAGCCCTAAACTGGGACCAGGCTGAGCCCCAAACTGGGACCAGGCTCTGCCCTAAACTGGGACAAGTCTGTGCCGTAAACTGGGACCAGTCTCTGCCCTAAACTGGGACCAGGTGCAGCCCCAAACTGGGACCAGTCAGAGCCCCAAAGTGTGACCAGGCTGAGCCCCAAACTGGTACCAAGTTGAGCCCTAAACTGGGACCAGGTGCAGCTGCAAACTGGGACCAGTCTGTGCCATAAACTGGGACCAGTCTCTGCCCTAAACTAGGACCAGGTGCAGCCCCAAACTGGGACCAGTCAGAGCCCCAAACTGGGACCACGATGTGCCCAAAACTGGGACCAAGTTGAGCCCTAAACTGGGACCAGGTGCAGCCCCAAACTGGGACCAGGCTGAGCCCCAAACCTGGAGTGCTGAGCAGCACACTGGGACCAGGCTGAGCCCCAAACTGGGACAAGGCGGAGCCCCAAACTGGGACCAGTCATGGCCCAGAACGTGGATCATGTTCAGCCCCAGACTGGGATCAGGCTGTGCCCAAAACTGGGAGCAAGTTGAGCCCTAAACTGGGACCGGTCTTAGCCCCAAAGTGGGACCAGACAGAACCCCAAACTGGGACCAGGTGCAGCCCCAAACTGGGACAAGGTGCAGACCCAGACTGGGATCAGCTGCAGCCCCAAACTGGGACCAGTCTCTGCCCTAAACTGGGACCAGTCTGTGCCATAAACTGGGACCAGGTGTAGCCCTAAACTGGGAGCAGTTGTAGCCCCAAACTGGGTCCAGGCTGAGCCCTAATCTGGGACCAGGCTGAGCCCCCAACTGGGACGGCACTGATTCCAAAACTGGGACCGGGCTGAGCCTCAAACTAGGACCCGGCTGAGCCCCAAACTGGGACCAGGTGCAGCCCGAAACTGGGACCAGTTGCAGACCCAAAGTGGGATCGGTTTGAGGTCTACACTTGTACTAGGCTGAGCCCCAAACTGGGACCAGACAGAACCCCAAACTTGGACCAGGTGCAGCCCCAAACTGGGACAAGGTGCAGACCCAGACTGGGATGAGCTGAAGCCCCAAACTGGGACCAGGCTCTGCCCTAAACTGGGACCAGTCTGTGCCGTAAACTGGGACCAGTCTCTGCCCGAAACTGGGACCAGGTGTAGCCCCAAACTGGGACCACGTGCAGCCCCAAACTGGGACATGGCTGAGCACCAAACTGGGACCAGGCTGAGCCCCAAACTGGGACCAGGTGCAGCCCCAAACTGGGACCAGTCAGAGCCCCAAACGGGGACCAGTCAGAGCCCCAAACGGGGACCAATTGAGCCCTAAACTGGCACCAGGTGCAGCCGCAAACTGGGACCAGTCTGTGCCATAAACTGGGACCAGTCTCTGCCCTAAACTAGGACCAGGTGCAGCCCCAAACTGGGACCAGTCAGAGCCCCAAACTGGGACCACGATGTGCCCAAAACTGGGACCAGGTGCAGCCCCAAACTGGGACCAGGCTGAGCCCCAAACCTGGAGTGCTGAGCAGCACACTGGGACCAGGCTGAGCCCCAAACTGGGACAAGGCGGAGCCCCAAACTGGGACCAGTCATGGCTCCGAACGTGGATCATGTTCAGCCCCAGACTGGGACCAGGCTGTGCCCAAAACTGGGACCAAGTTGAGCCCTAAACTGGGACCGGTCTTAGCCCCAAAGTGGGAACAGACAGAACCCCAAACTGGGACCAGGTGCAGCCCCAAACTGGGACAAGGTGCAGACCCAGACTGGGATCAGCTGCAGCCCCAAACTGGAACCAGGCTCTGCCCTAAACTGGGACCAGTCTGTGCCATAAACTGGGACCAGTCTCTGCCCTAAGCTGGGACCAGGTGTAGCCCCAAACTGGGACCACGTGCAGCCCCAAACTGGATTCGGGCTCAGCCCCAATCTCCGACCAGGCTGAGCCCCAAACTGGGACCAGTCAGAGCCCCAAACTGGGACCAGTCAGAGCCCCAGACTGGGACCAGTCAGAGGCACAAACTGGGACCGGACTTAGCCCCAAACTGGGATCTCCTCTGTGCCCCACACTGGGAGAAGGCAGAGCCCCAAACTGGGACCAAGCTAAGCCCCAAACTGGGACCAGGCTGAGCCCGAGACTGGGACCAGTCTGAGCCCTAAACTGGGATGAGTCTGAGCCGCAAACTGAGACCAGTCTGAGCCCCAGACTGGGACCAAGTTGAGCCCTAAGCTTGGACCAGGCTGAGCCCCAAACTGGGACCGGTCTGAGCCCCAAACGGGGACCAGGCTGAGCCCCAAACTGGAACAGGATGAGCCCTAAACTATTTCCAGGCTGAGGCCTAAACTGGGACCGGTCTGAGCCCCAAACTGGGACTGGTCTGTGCCCCACACTGGGACAAGGCTGTGCCCGAAACTGGAACCAGGCTGAGCCCTAAATTGGGACCGGGCTGAGCCCTATCTGGGACCGGTCTGAGCCCCAAATTGGGACAGGTCTGTGCCGCAAACTGGGACTGGTCTGTGCCGCAAACTGGAACCAAGCTGAGCCCCAAACTGGGACTGGGCTGCGCCCCAAACTGGGAACAACTCTGTGCCCCAGACTTGGACCAGGCTGAGCCCCAAACTGGGAGTGGTGAGAGCCCCAAACTTGGAGCGGTGAGAGCCCCAAACTGGGACCAGGCTGAGCCCCAAACTGGGACTACGTTGAGCCCTAAACTGGGACCAGGCTGAGCACCAAACTGGGATCTGGTGCAGCCCCAAACTGGGACCAGGCTGAGCCCCAAACTGGGACTACGTTGAGCCCTAAACTGGGACCAGGCTGAGCACCAAACTGGGATCTGGTGCAGCCCCAAACTGGGACCAGACTGAGCCCCAAACTGCGACCGGGCTGAGCCCTAAACTGGGACCAGGTACACTCCCAAACTGGAACCAGTCAGAGCCCCAAACTGGGACCAGGCTGAGACCTAAACTGGGATCAGGTCCAGCCCCAAACTGGGACCAGGTGCAGCGCCAAACTGGGACCAAGCTAAGCCATAAACTGGGACCCGTCTGAGCCCCAGTCTGGGACCTGTCTGTGCCTCAAATTGGGACAAGGCTGAGCCCCAAACTGGAACCAGTCTTGCCCCCCACTACCCCAACTGGTCCCAGTTCTTGTCCCCAACTTGTCCCCACCCTTGTCCCCTAGCCCCCCCTCCCCGTGTCCCCTAGCCCCCCCCCCCGTATCCCCCTCCCGCCCCAGCTCACCTGACCTCCCAGTTGCTCACAGTAACACCCCCCCACACCCTGCCACGGCGGGGGGGGGGGGGGGAGGAGCCCTCGTGTAAGACCCTCGTGCAAACCCTCGTGCAAATCTGCCCACCAGTGGCCGTTGGCACCGTTGCAGCACCGTCAGGAAGTGCCGGAGGTGAGGGGGGGGCGGTTTGGGGGGGCCGTGGGGGAGTGGGGGAGGGGCCGGGGTGTTTTGGGGGGTGGGGGGGGTGAGGGGGGGGTGGGGGCTGCAGCCCCTCCCCCTGCCTCAGTTTCCCCCCCTCCCCCCCCCGCAGGCGAGACCCCGCCCGAAGCCCCCCGAAATGGGCAACATCTGGTCGGCACTGACCGAGGCCCCCCCCAGCCCCCAGCCTGCCACGGCCACTGGCCAAAGGCCCGTGGCCACTGCCCTGCGCCGCAAGGCCACCGTCCCGGACCCCACGGCTGACATCCAGAGCCCCATGGCAACCACCCAGAGCCCCATGGCTACCACCCAGAGCCCCATGGCTACCACCCAACTCTCCATGGCTACCACCCAGAGCCCCATGGCCACCACCCAGAGCCACAAGGCCGCCGCCGGGTGCTGCAAGGCCGCTGCCCAGCGCTCCGTGGCCACCATCCCGGACCCCATGGCTGATGTTCAGAGCACCGTGGCCACCATCCAGAGCACCGTGGCCACCATCCAGAGCCCCACGGCTGATGTCCAGCACCCCGTGACCACCATCCAGAGCCCAGTGGCCACCATTCAGAGCCCCACGGCTGATGTCCAGCGCCCCGTGGCCACCTTCCAGAGCCCAGTGGCCACTATCCAGCACCCCGTGGCCACCATCCCAGAACCCACGTCTGACGTTCAGAGCACCGTGGTCACAATCCAGAGCCCCGTGGCCACCACCCAGAGCCCCACAGTCGATCTCCGGCGCCCTACTGCCACTGGCCAACACCGCACAGATGCCACCCAGCGCCCCACAGATGCCCAGCACCCCACGGCTACCACCCAGCTCTCCGTGGCCAGCACCCAGCGCCCCACAGATGCCACCCAGTTCTCCGTGGCCATCACCCAGCTCTCCGTGGCTATCACCCAGCTCTCTGTGGTCACCTGCCAGCTCTCCGTGGCCTGTGCCCAGTGCTGCACAGATGCCACCTAGCTCTCAGTGGCCACCCGCCAGCTCTCCCTGGCCTGTGCCCAGCGCTGCACAGACACAAAAGCAACGACTTAACCCACACTAACCCGCTGCTGCGGACTCAGCCCCCTTGTACCACTCTCAGTGGGACTCTCACCCACCCCTTCAGCAGACCGTTTGTTTCCCATTTTACAAAGTTTCACAATGAACACGAACACCCGAACAAAGTTCTATGAGTCCCACAATGACCACAATTACCAATAAATCTGTCACAGTTCAAAGCCGGACTGACTGTTAAACTGATAGCAAACAGCAAACGGCAAAACACCGCTCGCCTCCCCCCTTTCTCCCTTCCCTCCCCCGAGAGGGAGGAACGGAGAACACAGAGAGAAAACTTGCAAGCCCAAAGCCCGAAGCAGTTTCGCTCAGCGGCAATGAATATACAAATAGATACAAATATGTACAAATCCAATATTCAACCCAAAATCCAGACTCCGGGCGTCCCCGTAGGAGCGTACGGATTAGCACAGTTGTGCACACCAAACCCAACAGCTTAACGACGCGCACTTAATTCAGGTACGGCTTATTTGTAAGCAACCAAAACCAACAGCTTAAGCAACCAAATTAAAATCCCGGTACCGATACTCACAGCCAATGTCGTTCATCTCCCAGATCGCTGTCTCAGAAACTCACCCGACCAGGGAATCGGAGGCTTCCCCGAAAACACTCCAGTGCGCGCGGGAGCCCTCACGATTCCTCTGGTCTGGGGAGATTCCGGAGAGCTGGTCCCATCTGGGTCACCAAATTCTGGTACTGGAAAATAGTACCCAAGATAACTCTCCAAACCAAATGATAGTTTAGAAAGTCAACATTGGTTTCTTGCAGCGCTGGGTGCACGGGGGATCTCTCCTCCTAGCATGCACACCTAAGAACAAAAGCTTGCCCCTTATATACAATTCCAAGAAAAAAACCCACCCAATTAAAAAACAACTTATAGATAACCCATGATGTCATGCATTACGTCATGTCTTTATGCACACGTACTAAACTGGGGAAGGGGTCTGGGGTGGTCTCTGGGGGTCGCTGGTGGTCCCAATCCCCCTTAAATCATGCTTGTGCGCAAGCGTGGTCGCGGCCTTCTTGTTT
Source organism: Nyctibius grandis (assembly GCF_013368605.1). Lineage (NCBI taxonomy): Eukaryota > Metazoa > Chordata > Aves > Nyctibiiformes > Nyctibiidae > Nyctibius > Nyctibius grandis. The sequence continues at coordinate 92,077,851 of NC_090662.1, read as the reverse complement.
ACAAGTACACGTGTTCCCGAGAAGAAGAGATCGTTTTGGACTTATCTCTCCTCTGACACAAGAGTTTATGAATCAAATTAATTTAGACATCACAAAGTTGTTCTTTACAGTTTTGTTTTGTCTTTTGGCCTTATATAATTAACAGAGACCTTTTTTTATCTAAGAGCAAGCATAAACAGCATGAATCTTTGTTTACTAGAACCTTGTTCTCAATCCCATAAACAAACTTTATCTACAAAACATGTAGATACTTCAGAACCTATTGTTATTATTCTAGATTATTCTTAGCTAAAAGGAAGATTATTGACAGGAAAGTTTGTTCTGTACAAAGGTAACAGAGAGCAGGCCTTTAGAGCCTACTCTGAGGCCTACTCTTGCTAAACTGCTGCTAACTTGAACCGTCTGGTATCAATTCCCCCCTTTGGAAGTAGTTAGATTTATTATCTCACTACTTCCATATATTTTTCTCAATGATTCTCTTAACACAACCCATGCAGATCCCTATAATAACTATAATCACAACTACATAAACTATTCCCTCTAACAATGCGGCTAACCATCCTTTTAGAGACAGTGCACCTAATTCTTGCAGGATTTTGCTGAGCCAACTATTTTCTGCTGCATCCCTGATTGCCCTGCTGTCTTCTGCTACTCTCTTCATTTTATCCAATTGCTCTTGCAGGTTATCAGTGATGTTTGGGATGTGGATGCAGCAGTGCTCTTTGTCTAACTTAAGATATCCACACACTCCTTGTTCTTTGACTAATAGCAAGTCTAAGACCAGTCTATTTTGCAGAGTCATTTTAGTATTAGCTTGGTTTGTTAACAATTTGGAATCCCTTTTGAGTGGCTCTTGATAAAGATTCTACTTGCCACATTAGATTTTCTATTAGCATCCGATTTTCTAAAGCCATCAGTCCTGGTAAAAGGAAACTTTGAAATCCCCATTGAAGTTGTGACCCCAGGGGACAGGCTGAGTGGCTGAATGAGGAATTGGGATACATGCTGTTACACTAGTAAGATTGTGCATTCTACCAAACCCTTGTATCAGAGTTAGAATTAAGTTCTCATTTATGACTGTATTGGCCTCTCCATCTGTATCAATTTCTGCATTTCCGAACATCACTGCAAGGGAGATAACCCAGAACCTTGTGATCCCCGAGTTAATCTTAAACATAAAGGTCCTTGTTTTACAGTCCATTCTGATTCTGGTGATGAAGCTGGTTTGATCCTGCTGTGATGTATCCACGGAGTGACTCCCTCGAGCTTGACAGCTGTGTAGGTGGTGAGCAAAATCTGGAAAGGTCCTTTCCACTTCTCTTTTAGTGGTTCATCTGCCCACGTCCTCAGGTACACCCAGTCTCCAGGTTGGTATTGATGCACAAGCACGTCCAGGGATAATGGTGTGCTCACAGTGATGTACCTGTGGAGGGAGGACAAAACCTTTCCTAGAGAGATAACATATTCTTTCTGATAATATTTCCCCATGATCTTAGGATCAACTCCTGTTTCTGTCACCTGATAGGGTTTACCATAAATGATTTCAAAAGGACTAACCTTTTCTTTAGCTTTAGGCTTCGTAGCCAGTGTCCTCCTTTTTGTTCTAGAACAGTTGTAACTGCATGGGGCACAAACACAGTTTGCTTTTACCCGAGCGTCAATTTTCGGGCTTCTTGGATCAGTAGTACTGTAGCTGCCACTGCTTGGAGGCATGCTGGCGATCCCTTACAGACATTGTCTCGTTGTTTTGAAAAGTATCCCACAGGTCTTTTCCATGATTCTAGTTTCTGGGCCAACACTCCCAGAGCAATATGCAGTCCTTCATGTACAAATAGTTCAAATGGTTTTTCTAAGTTTGGGAGACCCAGAGCTGGAGCACTCGTTAAAGTCTGTTTTAGTTTTGCAAATGCACCTCTGAGTGCAAACAAGGAGGTTTCCTTTCCCTTGTACAGCTTCATATAAGGGTTTGGCAATGAGTCCAAAATTCATTATCCACAGGCAACACCATCCGGCCATCCCAAGAAATGCTCTAAGCTCTTGTTTCAATTGCTTTCATCTTACCGGTCCAGCGTCTGGAGTTGACTGGATGGTTACCAGTCCTGCCGCTCGGGATCGGCCCGGTGTTCCTGAAGCCCATACGATAGGTGTCACAGCATCTTCTCGTGTCTCCTGTAGCTCGGCTTCCTTCTGTAATATAAAAACTTGGGCATCCAGAACTTTATTTTCAGGGATATGGTTTGGGATTTTTCCTTTTGTAAAAGTGATTTGTGCATTCAATTTACTCAGCATATCCCACCCTAACAGCGGCACGGGGCAATGTGGTATGTAGAGAAATTGATGGGTTAACACCCTTTTCCCAATTCCAAATTTTAAAGGCTGGAAAAACGGCCAATCTTCTTTCTGCCCTGTGGCACCAGTAATTGGCATGCTTTGATCACTCAAATTACCCTTGCATGTATTTAATATTGAATAGGTGGTTCCCATGTCTCTAAAAATTTTACTTTCTCATTTTCCAACCTGACTATAACCAGGGGTTCTGTTGGGGAGGGTTTCGATTCCTCCCCCGGTCCTCCTCAGACTGACTCTAAAGTCATCATGTTAGCAGCTTTCCTTGGCATTTCCCCAAGGCCTCGCCGACCTGATTGCGGACACTCCCTTTTCCAGTGCCCTTTCTGCTTGCAGAGAGCACACTGATCTTTCTCTAATTGCTTTCCAGCCCCTGGTACTTCATCGGAAGATTTTCTTCCCTTTGGCCCCCCCCGATAGTTCCGTTCTCTGACCCTACCTGTTTCCTGGGCTATAGCTGCTGCCAGTTGCTGGCTGTTTTTAAACATCTCTTTCTCTTCCTTCCTTCCTTCCTTCCTTCCTTCCTTCCTTCCTTCCTTCCTTCCTTCCTTCCTTCCTTCTACCTTTTCTCTGTTGTTATACACTTTCCAGGCATTCTTTAACATTTTGTCCAGCGAGCAGGCATCTGCTCCCTCTATTTTCTGCAATTTTCGTTTTATGTCTGCACTAGATTGTCCCATAAAAATGTGTATTAACGAGACAGCATCTACATCATTTTCTGGATTCAAATCGGTGTGTTTTCTAGCAGCCTCTGTTAGTCTTTCAAGGAAAGAGGAGGGATCCTCGTTCTTTCCCTGAACGACCTGATACAGTTTGTGACATGCAGAAAACGGACTCCACAGCTGCAGGGTTGTACAGTAGGTATGTTTATTCAGCGCTGGGCAGCAGGGGCGGCAGTCCCACCAAAGTCGTGCGCACCGTGCGCGGTAATTCAGCTTGTATTTATGTAGCAAAGTGTTACATATTCATCATTTCAAGGATGCCTATACATATTCATAACTTTCCCCGAGAAGGCAGTCTTCATTACTATAAGTTCCTCCTGGTGGTCGTGGGCCGGGGTCTCAGGGATGAAGGCTGTATGTCTTCCTCGCTGTGCGCTTCTCACCCCCACAGCCCCCCGAGACCCCACAGCACACCCTCGACACCCCCACAGCACCCCCACAGCCCCTCCGGCACCCAGACCCCCCCCCAGCACCCACAAACCCCCAGCACCCACACCCCCCCCCCCAGCACTCCCACACTAGGGACCCCTTTGCACCCCCACTGTGGGTGGGTTCAGAAGAAATTCCCTGCTGTGAGGGTGGTGAGACCCTGGACCAGGTTGCCCAGAGAAGCTGTGGCTGCCCCCTCCCTGGCAGGGTTCAAGGCCAGGTTGGATGGGGCTTGGAGCAACCTGGTCTGGTGGAAGGTGTCCCTGCCCGTGGCAGGGGGCTTGGAACTGGATGGTCTTCAAGGTCCCTTGCGACCCAAACCAGTGTGTGATTCCATAAAGAAAAGAATTCCCCAAGGATGAACAAATGCGGCTTCTGGGGAAGGGGAAAGGACAAACAAGCCTGGGGTCGGGGTGTGCTGAGCTGGGGACTGTCCTGCAGGCAGTGGGAGATGCCAGCAGTGACACTGTCTGCTCAGCACGCTCAGGGTGCTACACAGCTAAAGGACACCACAGGCTGGTGCTGCTGCTTCCAGCTTTTTTAAAATAGAGCCATTTTTTTTCTAAGGAGAGCTGCTCCTCTGCCTGACACAGGGGAAACACCAGCACAGTGCTCGCAGGATCCAGCATGGTCTTGGCTGCACCCATTGAGAACTCAGGGTGTCGATGGCACAATCAGCCCATAAACGGACTACGATGTCGCTGTCTTTTCTGAAGGGCTCAAGGGCTGTGACAGAAGCAAAGAGAGCCCAGGTGAACCCCCGTGTGTGCAGAGACCCCCAGGCATCCCCTCCAGCCCACGCCAGCCCCACCGCCTCTTTCCCTGGCCAGGAGAGAGCTGCTGCACAGCAATGCCCCAAATGCCCCTGCCACGTTCCCCTGCCCCTGAAGCATTTCCCTGGAGCAGGGCAAGGCACGGCAGCACCCTGCCCAGGCTCTGTCCCCTGCCCCACCAGCCCCCGGCCAGCACAGCACTGCCCCGACTCACCGCTGATGATCTCAGACAGCTTCTGCTGGTTTTGGAGCCTCACGTGTCGCGCGGCAAGCCCTAGGCACAGAGCGTCGTCAGCCCCCCTGCTCCCCAGCGTGCTCCCCGCAGCACAGCCCCCTAGCTGCACGCCCTCCTCCCCCCCATCAGGGCTGGCCCCAGGGAAGGCCAGTAGCCGCGGGGGCCACCAAGGGGCTCTGGCAGCCCCAGGGCTGCTCCTCGCTGCCAGGGCAGCGGCAGGGACTGGGCCCAGGCTGCCGAAGGAGGGATCGCGGGGGTGGTGACTCACCGATGAACCTGACGGCCGCCTTTCGCAAGGTGGCCTGAGCGTCCTCCAGGTACGGCAGGCTCTGCTCCAGGTATTCTTCAGCCCTGCTCCTGTCCTGCGCCAGCTGGAGAGAGCACAAGGGTATGGGCATGGCACAGTCCCTCCCCAGTTGGCCAAGCAGCCCCTCCTCCCAGCACCCCCCACGCCCCTTCCTCCCCAGGCCATTCCCATCTCCCAGCCAGGAGCCCCGTGGGGCTGAGGTTGAGAGAGAGCCACAGGCAGAGGGGTGCCAGGGGTGCTGAGACCCCTCCATCCCGCCGCAAGGCCCACATGGGCCGGGGTCTCCAGGCCCTGGGGCTTGTCCTCACCAACCACTCTCCAATCCTCCGTGGCTGCTCTTTCCGCACCAGTTCCTTGAGTTGTTCCCACTGGAGGAGCACTGCTGCAGCAAGGAGGGCTTCCCTGGAGGCCTGCAGGACAGCAGAAGCTGGGAGATGGCACCACGGTCTGCGGAAAGAGACCTGGCACCCCCCTACTCCTGGCTTTGTTCATGGGGTGATCCTGCCCTTAGGAAGCTGGGACGTGCCCTGGCCCTAACATAGAATCATAGAATCACTGAATCCGTTTGGTTGGAAAGGATCTTTAAGGTCATCAAGTTGAACCGTCAATCCAACACTTCCAAGTCCACCACTAAACCATGTCCCTCAGCACCACATCTGCATGGCTTTTAAATCCCTCCAGGGATGGTGACTCCACCACTGCCCTGGGCAGCCTCTTCCAGTGCTTGACAACCCTTTTGTCCTGGTTTGGCCTAAACCAGGCCGATTTTCCTTTCAGTGATTTTTACTTTCAGCTAAGTCTCCTCTAAGTAACTGCACTTTCTGAAACTAACTGCATGTTTTCGCAGACAGTGTCTGCTTCCAGGACTGATAACGCTCGAAGTTTGTAGTTATCACTGAGGCACCGGTAGGGATGTTGTGCAGAAAGGCTCTTGCTGTACTTGTTCTTGAGAGAAACCAAGGTCACTGCTGAATTCCTCACTGCTTACGAGTGAAGAGCCAAAGGGGGGTCGCAGCTGCAGGGGGGAGCGGACAGGGCAGGTGACCCAAAATTGACCAACGAGGGTATTCTATCCCACACACGTCATTCTCAGTATAAAGCGGGGGGATCACGAGGGTCTCGCCCTCTTTCTGCTATGGCCGGTGTCCAAGGAGGACTCCGTCTGTTTTCCTGCTGCCCCCGATCCCGATCCGTGCATTCCTGAATCCAGCTGTCGACCGTCGCTGGGCCCAGCCTGGGCCTTCCCGGAGCCTGCCCTGCAGTGCCGGTGGTGACGTGGCTGACTTCAGGGGAGCTCAATCTTGGTTTTGTATATATATTTGTATATATTTGATTATTTCTATTATTGTTATTATACTCTTTTTCATTATTATAGCTTATTAAAACTGTTTTAACTTTCCAACCCAGAAGTCTCTCTCCCTTTTCCCTTTCCCTTTCCCTCTGGGGGGAGGCGGGGGATAACAGAGAGCATCTGCCGCAGGTTTAATAGCCGGCCCAGCTTTAAACCGTGACAGATTTATTGTCAGAAATAAATCTGTCACGGTTTAAAGCCTTCGGCTCTTCACTCGTAAGCAGTGAGGAATTCAGCAGTGACCTTGGTTTCTCTCAAGAACAAGTACAGCAAGAGCCTTTCTGCACAACATCCCTACCGGTGCCTCAGTGATAACTACAAACTTCGAGCGTTATCAGTCCTGGAAGCAGACACTGTCTGCGAAAACATGCAGTTAGTTTCAGAAAGTGCAGTTACTTAGAGGAGACTTAGCTGAAAGTAAAAATCACTGAAAGGAAAATCGGCCTGGTTTAGGCCAAACCAGGACACCTTTCCATGAAGACATTGTTCCTGATCTCCAATTTAAACCTCCCCTTGTGCAACTTGAGGCCATTTCCTCTTGTCCTATCGCTTGTTACTTGGGAGAAGAGACTGACCCCACCTTGCAACCCTCTTTTCAGGTAGTTGTAGAGAGCGAGAAGGTCTCCCCTCATCCTTCTTTTCTCCACACTAAACACCCCCAGGTCCCTCAGCCGCTCCTCATCAGCCTTGTGCTCTAGACTCTTCACCAGCTTCGTTGCCCTTCTCTGGACTATTCTTTGGACATCTGGGGGTCTCTTGGGCACAGCCCTGAGGGATAGGGATTGAGGCTCAGAGCCCTGGCCTCCAACACCCGAGAAGCCTGTAGGGACATGCGCAGCCAGGCCTCGGTGGCCACGGGCTGCTGCTGAGCCCTGCTTGGACCAGGGTAGGGCACGTGTTGGAAATGTCCATGGCAGCTTCTCTGCCCCTGCTCGCACTGGTTCTGCAGGGACCCCTCCTCTGGGCTGCGCTGGAGGAGGGCTGCCAGCTGCCACCAGCCCTGGCCCCTGATGCCCAAGCCACCCGTGTGGTGTCAGGACGCCCTTCCCCGTGTCACTGGCCAGCTTTGAAATCTGTACCTTGGCCGCGCTGCGGGTCTGGTCGCTCATGTGGAAGTAGAGCGGGAGCAGGCACCTTCGCACTTTCTTCTGCATCTTCTCCTCGTCAGTCCCCTCCACTGACTCCACCATATCTCTGAAGAGGCCCATGGAGAGCTCTCGCAGCTGGCTGGACTCCTGGTAGGAAGGGGGAAAGGTGGACTTGAGAAACAGCAACTCCCTGCCCATGATGAGCAGGGGCGTCATCATGGCTGATGTGGGGGGAGATGCTCCGGGCTCAGGTTCTGCAGCAGGGAGAAGCCGTGCTGGGCACCAAAGCCCAGAAGCCATCCCATGAGAGCCCTGGGGAGCAGACCCTGCGCCGAGTGCTGCTCGCAGGGCTGGGCTGAAGGGCAGCGTGTCCTCTCCCAGTGCCCACCTGCGGGGCTCAGGCTCCCACATCAGCCTTACGTTGTCAAAGAGGGGCAGGAGCTCCTCCACCAGCTGCACAGCAATGGCGCTGGCCTTCTTCCTCTCCAGGTGACCCATGATGTTTCGGATGACCACCACGACCTTCATCTTGATATCGGCGTCACCGCCACGGAGCACCTCCGTGATGATTGGCAGGCCCACCAGCATTTTTCTCGCCTTTATGAAAGTGAGTTTAATTTTTGTGATGAGCTCCGTGCTGGAAAGCTCCCCAGGCAGCCCCCAAGCCCCACCGTGGCAGGGAGGGCGTTTGGGGCAGTCACCCCACCGCCTGGCTCCCAGCCAAGGCCAAGGTACCGCCTTGCCCGCCGCCCCATGGCTCCCCTTGACAACACCCTGCTCACCGTGTCAGGTCTCTCTGACAGCATGATGAGGACTTCGAGGGAATGGGAGACTGCCACCAGGGTCGGATGCCTCTGATCTCTCTCGTGGGACTCGCCACCAAAATCCTCTTCCTGAAGCTCCCTGGAGTCCATTGGCTGAAGCAAACACAGCAGTGAGATACTGGCAGAGTCTGCAGGGCTCATGGAGAATGACCAAGGCCTCTTCTGGTAACTCACAGACAAGTGAGCGCTGAAGGTGTCCTCCGTGGCCGAGGTGATCGGGCTGTATGACTGGAGTATCTCAAGGAGCTCCTGCAAAACGTTCTCCAATGTCTGGGGCATGGAGAACATCACCTCCCACATGGCCAGGGCAGTGCTGCAATCGGAGCGCTCTGTCAGCAGGGCTGCCTCGGCCACAGTAGCATGGCCTGGGACAGCCCTGCAGGACGCAGAGCCTGCCCCTCGGTCAGGATGCCCTGGGCAGCAGGAGAGGGCTGAGGTGGTGATCCCCGTGGGGCTGGGAGGAGCATGGTGGGGGGACTGTGGGCTGGCTTGGCCAGCTTTGGCTGGAAAGCGTGGTGGGAAGGAGGGCCCTGCTCCTCAGGGGTGTCTTGCAGTATTCATTGGGTCTGGCAATCCCCCTCCCCAAAGGGAACAAGGCCTCATGGCTTTTGGGGCCAGTACCTGTCTCGTGGTGGGGCCATCTTCAACAGGCTGGTGACCACTTGCACGGGGTAGTGGTCAGTCAGAAGGAGAAGCAGCAACCCCATGCTCTGCTGGGCTGGTGCCATGGTGATGCCTTCCAGGGTTTTGTGGATGCAGCCCATGATCTTTGGCACCTGGAGGGGACACGGGTGAGGATGGTGCTGCCCCTGGAGTGCAGCCATTTCCTCAGCTGCCCTTCCCATCCCTCTCTGCTGCCTTCAGGTGGCTTCAGGTGCCCGAGACACCTGGGTTGGGAGGGAGGGGTAGAGGGAGGAACAGGGCAGTCCAGCCACAGGCCACTTACATCCCTCAGCCAGAAGGCCGGGTCTCTCATGAGCACATCCAGCATCGCTCTTACTGCATCCTTCTCAAAGACACTGGAGTCTCTCAGCGCCTCGATGGTCACAAGGACCATGTCCGTCCTCTCAGAAGGTTTGAGGTAATTTAGAAACCTCTATGGGAGGAAGGAAGGGAGAGAAGACATGTCACACCGAGTGCCCTCACGGTGCTGCTTAGCTGGGCAGTGCGAGCAGCCCTGGCGAGAGATGCCCGGCAGTGCTGGCGGCAGTGCCCGCAGGAGAGCTGGCAGCAGGGGCTGGCGCCACTGCACGGGGGAGGATGAGAAGAGAGGGGCCCCGGGGTGAGGGAGGAAGGTTGGGCTCATGGGTACCGAGTGCTGGTGTGCAGCGAACCAGGGCTTGCTGGTGGCCAGGAGGGCTGGAGCTGCTGCTGGGACACTGGAGCGCAGCCCTCGCATCGTCCCCTGCTCGGGGACAGCAGGAACCCTCTCAGCAGGGACAGCCAGGCCACGCCAGCATCACCGATTATGGAAGCCTTTGCTCACACAAGTGCCCTGCTGATGCCAGGGAGAAGAGTCCCAGCAAGTGGGGAGCTCATTACCATGTCTATGGTGGTGGGCAAAGCCAGCAAGGAGAGGATCTCAGGGTCCCAGTGCAGCTGTCCTGCTTCATCCTTTGGCATCGACCTGCCTAAACAGCGGAGGAAGCACAGAAGAGTCAGTAAGACACGGCAGCTCTGCCAGCAAGCTTACCAAAGCACCCCGAGATCTGCTTGCAAGAAGGCAGGACATAAGTGGTCAAGGAGATTTCTGGAGGGCATCAGGAATAGCTCCTTGCTGCAAGCACCGGAGGGGCCAGGCGGGGTGATGCACAGATGGATCTGCTCTTTGCTAAGAGGGAAGACGTGGCTCTGGGACATGGTAATCAATGGTAGCTTTGGCTGTGGGATCCACATATCAGCGGGGTTCAAGGTGCTGAAAGGAGGGAGGAAGGAGAGCGGCAGAGAAAAGCTCCTGGACTTCAGGAGAGCACTGAGCTTCTGCAGCAAAATGACAACTGGGCTGCTACAGCAAGCAGCTGTGAGGGCCAAAGGAGGCCAGGAAGAGAAGCAGAACGATCAGGAGATGGCTGTTTGCAGAGGGATGAAGCTCACCACAACTTCTCTTACTTTTTTGTTTCATGATGAACCTTTGAAGGTCCATTAGAGCATCCAAAGCTGGACAGTTTCTTATTTCCATGGAAAATGCGAAAAGGAGGAGACGTCCCAGCAGCTGCCCCAGGACTGGGATCTGGATGTCTCCATAGCAGACAGGAGTGTACGTGTCTCTTCCAAAGTGCTGCCAGGCCTGGGTGAGGGAGGCAGAAGAGCAGAAGGGTTGAGGGCAGGCAGCTGGGGCCAAAGCCCTGAAGCCAAGAGCAGCTGCAGGCTGCTCTGGTGTGCAGGGAGGGGGAGATGGCCTGGCTGGAGGGTGCCTGGCTCCTTACCACCGGTGTGGGATTCTTGGCCAGCAAAATGCTCAGCATCCTAATCCTGCGCAGGGCTCTCTCCCGCACAGCTGCGCTCTCAGAGTCGGTGAAGTTGATCAGTAGCTGGGAAGAGAGAAGCTGATGCTGTGCCCCGGGAGCAGACACCTGCTCCAGCAGAAGCAGCACTGCTCAGCTCTTGGGCTGGGCTCGCACAGGCCATCAAGGCTTCCTCTCATCTTGAGTAAAGCCTGTAGTGGGGTTCCTGTCCCTAAGGTCCCTCTCAGGCTTGGGAGAAATCCCTCAGGCCAACCCTGTGGCCAGGCAGGAAGGCAGATGCCACCCCCTGCAGCCACTGTGCTCCAGAAGAGCCTGGTTGGCAGCCCCTGGTTTCCCAAGGCAGGTGGGCACCCTCCCTGCTGTATGCTGTCTCTGCATGGCCCTGGGGTGGGGACCATCCACTCAGGAGTGAACAATCCCTTCCCTCCACCATGAGCAACAACCCCACTCAGTGCATATGGCAGACCTGGAACATAATCTGCAGCTCCTCGCTGACTCTGGAGGGATGACAGTTGCGCAGTATCGACTCCAGCATCCTGTCCATATTGTACAAGGTCTGCAAGGAGGACAAAGAGTTGTGTCAGTGTTTCCTGCTGTCCCTCCCACCCCCAGGAGACTGATCTGAACTCCCAGAGCCAAGGGAGGACTCCCGCGCTGCCTCGTGGTGCCTGGGAGAGACCCAGGGGCGGACAATCTGCTGCGTGCAGAGCAGCCTGCAGCCCTGGCCAGGCCCACGGGAAGTGGGGAGAGGGATGAGGGTGGGAAAGCAAAGCTGAGCCCCTGCCCTGCCTTGGATCTGTGGTGATACGGCAGCACGGGGTGGCCAGGGAGCAGCCCAGAGGGACGGGGGCCTCCTGTAGCTCAGCCAGCACTTACCTTGTAGTAGAAGTAGGTGTCCAGGTACTGCATTTGCTCTTCTAGAGCCAGCAAGAAGACACTCGAGAAGCAGGCTTCTAGGAGGCTTTTCAATTTGCCCTCCAGCACCATCCCCACCGAGCTGCAAAGAGAGAGAGGGGCCAGTCGGCCACTGGTGCTGGGAGCAGTGCCCCGAGGCCTCGTGCAGGTGGATGTGGAGCTGTGGGGCAGGGGTCTCCAGGAGGGATGGACAAGTACCTCAAGGCGACGATGGCATCCATGGTTTCCTCCCGCAATGCCGTGCACAGTTTGTACCTGGGCTCCTCTTCCAGCAGCACCTGCAGAGCACAACTGGGATGGGACCCAGCAGCTGCCAGCACCCAGTGCCATCAGACCCTCACCCTGCCCAAGCCCTGTCCTCACAGGGTGCTGGGGGGCCTTGCCCCCATCCCCCAGAGCTGTTGGGTGTCCCCTCACCTTGATATTGTGTGCCAGCTCGTATCTCTGGCAGAAGACATCCATGCCCTCTGACAAGCCACGGCACTTTGCAGTTCTGCACATTCTGCAGATGCTCTCAAGAAACTTTTTCTTCTGGCCCTCCTCCAGGAAGCCGGGGAACTGAGAGACAAACAGGGAGTGTGAGAGGGGGGGACGCATGGCCAGCGGGACCGGAGCACTGGGGGTGCAGTGCGGTGTGGAAGAAGCAGCTCTGCCCAGCCAGCACACCTCCAGCAGCCCGGCAGCAGGCAGCAGAGGTCAGCACAGCCGCGCTCGACACGGCCACGGATACCTTTCGTGGGCGGCTGACAAAGGCCACGATGAAGTCCACGGCATCCCACTCCTCTCTGTACACAGGCAGCCAGCTGTCATCTACCAAAGCGGGAGAGCAGGGAGGGCTGTAGAGAGGGTCCGGTGGCAGGAGAGCAGAGGAAGGAGCCCTGCCCTCCGTCCAGCCCCGTGCCCGCTGCCCTGGAACAGCCTTCCCGTGCTTGTCAGGGCTGGAGGGTACCCAGCAGACGGGCTGTGATGCTGGAGCACGGCGCAACGGGGAAAGGCCCCCATGCACCAGGCTAAGGAACTCGCTGGCAGATGGGTAGGAAAGGTCCCCGTCCCCCAGCATCGCTGCCTCCTGCCAGCCCAGCTGCCTCTCGCCGCCTGTGCCCTGGAGCAGGAGCCGGGTCCCCTCTGCTCCCTCCGTCCTTGGGAGAGGTTGTGCTGGGGCCAGCCATCAGCCCTGAGCAGCCCCGGCATTCGGGCAGCATCACGCCCACCACCCGCGGGACCCCCGCTGCCAGCGAGCCGGGGAATCGTGACCCCGGCGTCGAGCAGAGTGCGCTCGTTGGCCCCAGCCCTGCCCAGACCGACGGGGCCCCTCACTCACCAATCTGCAGTGGCTGCACCATTGTCACCTTGTGGGGCTGCGATGGAGAGCTGCTCTCCTGGGGAGCCCTGACCTCCTCCCAGGCCACCCTGGGGCGGCTGGGGGGGCTCCTCTCCATTCCGCGGGACGGAGGAAAGGGCTGCGCTCGGGGGCTCCTCTCCAGCTCCTCGCTCCTGCCCTGTCTCTCTGCCATCCTGCTAGATGGAGTTAAGGGGTAGGAGTAGGGAAGGGGGAAGCTTCAGCGAAACGCCTCGGCTCTGGGGAGCTGCCGGGGGCGGCGGGGAAAGACGTGGGCTGCGCTTGGGGGCTCCTCGCCAGCTCCTCGCTCGCGCCCTGTCCCGTCGCCGTCCTGCCGGACACTGCGGGTTGGGGGCCGCAGCCGTGCTGACCACGTGCAGCGCCGGGGGTGTCACCAAGTGAGGTCACAAAAGGCCCCAGTGTGACCTTTGCGTACATGGGCGTGGCCACACCATCCATGGCAACGCCAACCCCGCCTCCTCGCGCTGTGCACGGGACACGACATTCAAGGCAATACTCTGCCAAGTTGATGGTGCCGGCCGTGTTTGGCGGTAGGTCAGTGGGGCTTGCACATCCTCAAGGCCTTTTCCTTTTCCCACACTGCCCCCAGAGATTTCATCAAATCATACAATTGTTTTGGTTGGAAGGACCTTTAAGATCATCAGGTCCATCAACGCAACACTACCAAGTTCACCAGTAAGCTATATCACTCAGCACCTCGTCTACTCATCTTTTATATCCCCTCAGGGATGGTGACTCCACCACTTCCCTGGGCAGCCAGTTCCACTGCTTGACAACCCTTTCCGTGAAGACACTGTTCCTGATATCCAATCTATCCCCCAGTTTGCGGGGGGTGTCCCAGCTGGAGTGAGTGTCCACAGTGTTCAGACACCCCAGCGTGCCCCCAGGACGTCCCTTTCCTTTTGGCGCTCCGCAGAGCCCTGCCTTTCCACCCTGACATTAAATGTGTAAGATTCACTCAAGGTTCACAGAAATCCCAGCTTTTGTCACTTCAACTCTTGCCCTGCTCCCAGCAAACAGGAAGAGCTCGTGCAGAAAAGAGGAAAAAGAACATGAAACTTCTTCCATTGAGTTTGCCCTTTTAGGATTTGGAAGCTCCCAGAAATGGCGATTCCTGGCTCACCGGTTGTCTTCTCGGTCTGGTTTGTGACCATGATGGAGAACACCCTCTTACAATGACAGCCTTTCCCCCACTCTGAAAAATCTCTTCCAGCACTGGCAATGAAAAAGGTCTTTCCACCTGCTTCTCTCATCCGATCGTGGTTTGGTGTTACAATTGTAGACAGGACTTTATGTGTTTCTTACCGGATGCCACTGAAATAAGAAACTTGAACAAAATTGTCTCTGTTTTCTTCTCTGTCTTAACATCTTTAATTGTTCCCAAAGTCTGCACCCTTTAGGGTTTTGTTTTGGCTTTGCCTGGTGCATATGGTTGGACTTGATGATCTTAAACGTCCTTTCCAACCAAAATGATTCTATGATTCTATGACATTATTCCCTGAACTGAAACGGTCCGTGACCTACGTGGTGGGCTGACCCTGGCCAGCAGCTAAGCTCCCAGCCAGCCGCTCGCTCGCTCCTCTGCCACGGGGATGAGTGAGAGAATCAGATGGGCAAAAGGGGAGGTCACCCCGTGGATCAGGAGAAAGACAGTTTAACAAGTGAAGTAAAGCTGTGTGTGCGAGCAAAGCCAAGCGAGGAGCTCGTTCACCGCTTGCCCTGGCAGGCGGATGGCCAGCCCTTGCTGGGAGGCAGGGCTCCCTCAGACATAGCGGTGGCTTTGGAAGAGAAGCCCCATCACCCAAAGGTTCCTCCTTCTTCCTGGGGACAGTCAAGCGGATGCTGCTGAGCACGACGTCCCACGGTGTAGGACATGCCCCATCTCATCTGTCCCGGCCAAGTCTCCTCCCGGCTTCTTGCCCTCCTGAGCCAAATGCCTTGGACGAGCGAACGTTTCGCTGGGTAAAAAACTGGCTGGATGGCCGGGCCCAAAGAGTTGTGGTGAATGGAGTGAACTCCAGTTGGCGGCCGGTCACTTGTGCAGATCATTGCTAAAGATATTGAACAGAACTGGTCCCAATAATCTGGATGAGGGGATCGAGTGCACCCTCAGTAAGTTTGCAGACGACACCAAGTTGGGCGGGAGCGTTGATCTGCTGGAGGGCAGGAAGGGTCTGCAGAGGGGTCTGGACAAGCTGGATCGATGGGCCAAGGCCAACTGTATGAGGTTCAACAAGGCCAAGTGTCGGGTCCTGCACTTGGGGCACAACAACCCCACGCACCGCTACAGGCTTGGGGAAGAGTGGCTGGAGAAGGACCTGGGGGTGTTGGTCAATGGTGGCTGAATATGAGCCGGCAGTGTGCCCAGGTGGCCAAGAAGGCCACCAGTATCCTGGCTTGTGTCAGAACTAGTGTGGCCAACAGGACCAGGGTAGTGATTGTCCCCTCTGTGCTCAGCACTGGTGAGGCCGCACCTCGAATCCTGTGTTCAATTTTGGGCCCCTCACTACAAGAAAGACATTGAGGTGCTGGAGCGTGTCCAGAGAAGGGCAACGAAGGTGGTGAAGGGTGTAGAGAACTGGGCTTCTGAGGAGCGACTGAGGGAACTGGGGGGGCGGGGGTTGTTTAGTCTGGAGAAAAGGAGGCTGAGGGGAGACCTTCTCGCTCTCTACAACTGCCTGAAAGGAGCTTGTAGAGAGGTGGGGGTCGGTCTCTTCTCCTAAGTGATAGGATGGGAGGAAACGGCCTCAAGTTGCACCAGGGGAGGTTTAGATTGGAGACGAGCAACAATGTCTTCACGGAAAGGGTTGTCAAGAAGTGGAACAGCTGCCCAGGGCAGTGGCGGAGTCACCATCCCTGGGGCGATTTAAAAGCCATGTAGATGTGGTGCTGAGGGACATGGTTTTAGGTGTGGCCTTGGCAGTGTTGGGTTTATGGTTGGACTCAATGATCTTAAAGGTCTTTACAACCAAAATGATTCTGTGATTTTATAGATATTTTTCACAATTTCGGAAATAACCAGACTCTCTTTTCATTATTTCATCCAGTCATGGTTCGTTATATCCTTTGCCAGCATTGCTACAGAGGGAGAGAGAGCACTCTGCATAAGTTGGCAGGACGCACTCATCATCTTCATGCTCCACAAACTTCCGTTTCTTAGGCCCAGTCTTAGCTGCTCTCCAGTATTTAGAGTGCGAAACACAACCCACGTCACAAAGAGAAAAACCCCTTAAGATCTACAGTGAACTGTAATATTTATTCTTCAGTGTCTTCAGGCATGTTCACATTCAGGAGGTTTTTGTAGGTCTTCACAAAGTGTTGTTCTTCTGATCAATTTAAAAATGCACTGCCCTGCAGTGTGCTGTTGGTTGTGGGGGTTTAACTTACAGTTCAGAGAATCACAGAATCACAGAATCAACCAGGTTGGAAGAGACCTCAGGGATCATCGAGTCCAACCATTGCCCTTACACCACCCTGTCAACTAGACCATGGCACTAAGTGCCATGTCCAGTCTTTTCTTAAACACCTCCAGAGATGGTGACTCCACCACCTCGCTGGGCAGCCCATTCCAATGTCTAATAACCCTTTCTGTAAAGAAATTCTTCCTGATGTCCAACCTGAACCTCCCCTGGCGAAGCTTGAGGCTGTGCCCTCTTGTTCTATCGCTAGTTGCCTGGGAGAAGAGGCCAACTCCCACTTCACTACAACCTCCCTTCAGGTAGGTGTAGACTGCAATAAGGTCACCTCGGAGCCTCCTCTTCTCCAGGCTAAACAACCCCAGCTCCCTCAGCCGTTCCTCGGAGGTCAGACCCTCCAGACCCTTCACCACTTGGTCGCCCTCCTCTGGACTCTCTCCAACACCTCAACATCTTTCTTGAAGTGCGGGGCCCAGAACTGAACACAGTACTCAAGATGCGGCCTCACCAGTGCCGAGTAGAGAGGGACGATCACTTCCCTAGACCGGCTGGCTACACTATTCCTAATAGAGGCCAGGATGCCATTGGCCTTCTTGGCCACCTGGGCACACTGCTGGCTCATGTTTAGCCGGCTATCGATCAGCACCCCCAGGTCTCTTTCCACCGGGCCGCTTTCTAACCACTCTTCCCCCAGCCTGTAGCGCTGCATGGGGTTGTTGTGGCCCAAGTGTAAGACCCGGCACTTGTTCTTGTTGAACCTCATGCCGTTGGTCTCGACCCATCTATCTAACCTCTCCAAATCCCTCTGAAGGGCCTTCCTACCCTCCAGCAGATCGACACTGCCACCCAGCTTGGTGTCATCTGCAAATTTACTGAGGGTGCACTCAATCCCTACGTCTAGATCATCTATAAAGATATTGAACAGCACCGGCCCCAGAACTGAGCCCTGGGGGACACCGCTAGTGACCGGTCGCCAGCTGGACTTTGCCCCATTCACCACCACTCTCTGGGCTCGGCCATCCAGCCAGTTTTTAATCCATTTAAGAGTCCACCCATCCAAGCCCCGGGCAGCCAGTTTGTCCAGGAGGATGCTGTGGGAGACAGTGTCGAATGCCTTACTGAAGTCTAGACAGACTACATCCACAGCCCTGCCCTCATCTACTAAGCGGGTCACTTTGTCATAGAAGGAGACCAGGTTGGTCGAGCAGGACCTGCCTTTCATGAATCCATGTTGGCTGGCCCCGATGCCCCGATTGTCCTGCATGTGCCGTGTAATGGCACTCAGGATGATCTGTTCCATCACCTTGCCTGGCACCGAGGTCAGGCTGACAGGCCTATAGTTCCCTGGATCGGCCTTCCAACCCTTCTTGAAGATGGGCATTACATTTGCTAATTTCCAGTCAGCTGGAACTTCTCCAGTTAACCAGGACTGCCGGTAGATAATCGAGAGTGGTTTGGCAAGTTCATTTGCCTGTTCCTTCATTACTCTAGGGTGAATCGCATCTGGGCCCATAGCCTTGTGGGTGTCCAACTGGCACAGCAGGTCACTAACCGTCTCCTCCTGGATCATGGGAGGTTCACACAGCCCCCCGTCCCTAACTTCAAGCTCTGGGGGCCGAGTCTCCTGAGGACAACCAATCTTGACATTAAAGACCGAGGCAAAGAAGGCATTGAGCACCTCTGCCTTTTCCTCATCCCCTGACACTACACTACCCTCCTCATTCAGCAAGTGGTGGAGGCTCTCCTTGACCCTCCTTTTGCTGTTGATGTATTTGTAAAAGCTTTTTTGTTGTCTTTGCCTGTAGCAGCCAAATCGAACTCTAATTGAGCTTTGGCCCTTCTAATCTTCTCCCTACACGACCTGACCACGTCCCTACAGACCTCCCAAGTTATCCGACCCTTCTTCCAGAGCAAGTAGGCTCTCTTTTTTTCCTTCAGTTCTAGTCTAAGTTCCCTGTTTAACCAGGCCGGTCTTTTTCCCCGACGGCTTGCCTTCCTACAGACTGGGACAGCCTGCTCCTGAATATTTAACAATTCCCTTTTGAAGCATGTCCAGCCTTCCTGGACTCCTTTGCCCTCCAGGACCAATTCCCAAGGGACTCGGTCCACCAGCCTCTTAAACAGGCTAAAGTCAGCCCGGCAGAAATCTAAGGCAGAAGTTCTACTCTTGCCCCTCCTTACTTCCCCCACTATCGAAAACTCTAACATTTCATGGTCGCTACTCCCAAGACGGCCACCGACCCTCACATCTCCCACTAGTCCTTCTCTGTTCACAAACAACAGGTCAAGCAGGGCCCCTCCTCTAGTGGGCTCATTTACCACTTGCATGAGGAAGTTGTCCTCCACACATTCTAGGAACCTCCTAGATTGCTTCCTCTCTGCCATGTTGTATTTCCAGCAGACATCCGGCAAGTTGAAGTTGCCCACGAGTACAAGGGCCGGCGACCGGGCGGCTTCTGACAGCCGCTTGTAAAACGCCTCATCCGCCTGCTCATCCTGGTTGGGTGGTCTATAACAGACTCCCACCGTAATGTCCGCCCTGCCGACCTTCCCCCTGGTCTTCACCCATAAACATTCAACCTTGTCATCCTCACCATCTTCCTCAATTTCAACACAGTCCAAGCACTCCCTAACATATAGCGCTACCCCACCACCTCTCCTGCTTCACCTGTCCCTCTTAAAGAGCTTATAGCCATCCATAGCTGCACTCCAGTCATGAGAGTCATCCCACCACATTTCTGTGATGGCAACCACATCATAACCTTCCTGCTGTACAGTGGCCTCTAGCTCTTCCTCTTTGTTGCCCATACTGCGTGCATTGGTGTAAACGCACTTCAGCTGGGCTAGCAGCCTTGCCCCCGACGCAGGCCTGTCTCCCCTAGGTTCATTTGTGGCTGCCCTGGTCTTATCCCCCTCCCCCATCGAACCTAGTTTAAAGACCTCTTGATCAGCCCTGCCAACTTCTGGGCCATAACCCTTTTCCCCTTCTGATTCAGCTGTTCCCCATCCGGCATAATCAGGCCCGGTGTCATGAAAGCCGCCCCGTGGTCAACAAACCCAAAATCCCACCTCCGGCACTAGTCTCTTAGCCACATATTAATCTGTTGTACTTTCATAGTCTTTTCCCTGTTTTCACCAAATACCAAAGGAATCGAAGAGTATATCACCTGCGCACCTACCCCCTTTACCTAACGCCCCAGGGCCCTGAAGTCCCTTTTGATTGCCCTGGGACTTCTCTCTTCAATCTCATCCCTACCCACCTGGAATACTAATAGTGGGTAGTAGTCAGAGGGCCTCACCAGTTGAGGAATCCTCCTGGCAACATCCCTTACCCGTGCCCCTGGGAGGCAGCAGACTTCCCTGTGAGTCGGGTCTGGCCTGCATATGGGGCCCTCCGTTCCCCTTAGCAGAGAGTCGCCTATAACAATTACTTTTCTCCTTTTTGGAGCTGGTTGCAACCCTCTTACTCGGTTGCTTCTGTTTACATAGCCCTGTAGATGGTCTTTCACCTAGATTTGTATCTTCCTGACACTCAGGAAGACGCTCAGGCTCCAGCGCCTCATAGCTATTCTGCAGGGGGACGTGGGGAGGGGAGGAAGGTCGGGATGGGATTCGCCTGCCACCCCGAGCAGGGACCTGCTTCCATTCCCCCCCATCCCCTAGGTCTCCTCCTGCTCCTAGTGGAGGAGGAAGAGGATCCTCCACTACCCGGGGAGCATTAGGCCCGTCCGTTTTCCCCAGGACAGGCAGGGAACAGCACTGCCCACCATCCTCTTCCTGGGATGCTCTTGCACTCCTTAACCTTTCCACGTCCTCCTTGAGCTGGGCCACCAAGGAGATCAGGTCGTCGACCTGTTCGCACCTCACACAGGTGAGGTCTCCGTTACCCTCGAGTGCCAGGGCCAGGCTCTGGCACTCCCTTCAGCCTGCCACCTGCACCTCCGCATGCTTCCGCGGCAGGTCCGTTTGGGTTGCCATGTCTTTTCTGGCACCCGCAAGGGACTTAGGGCCCTGCCGAGTGGAAACCATACCTGCCTGCCCGCCTACCCTGCTCGCCGCCCTGCCTGCGAGAACTGCTGCGCAAACTGCCATGCCCCTGGGGCTGTGCCCTCCCCCGCCCCGGGACACACCCAGTCACTGCTGACTCCCCCTCTCCCCTCTGAGCAGGGACTAGTCCCTGCCCACCCAGAGGCTCTTTATCACCCGATCACAGGGGGTGGTGCTACGCCCCCTCCTCTCCTGATTCGTTGCTGGGAACATAGTGCAGCCATACGAAATGAAAGGATCCGCTTAGCTTCTTTCTCAAAACCACTCCTCCAGCTTACGCAGAGCGGGCTCCTTCAGGCCCACAGCACAGGTTCAGCCAGAAGACAGCAAAGCCCCTTCAGTGTAAAGGAATCAGCTCTCAATGGCCGCGCAGAAGGAGCTGAACAGCAGCCTTGGTGTCACCCCCTGCTGTCATTCCCCCCGCCTCGGTGTCACCCAAGCTCTAGTGTCACCCCATTAGTGTCACCCCCCTCCCCCAGGTGTCACTCCCCCCTCGGTGTCACCCCATGTCCCCCCAGGCCCTGGCAGTGTCCCCACAGGTGGCAGTGGCCAGTAGCAGCACGGTGTCCCCCGGGGGGCCGGGGGGCCGGAGGGGACAGCGAGGGTCCCTCCCAGCCCAAGAAGAAATGTGCCAATGGGTTCTTCATGTTCTGCCGCGTCCAGCGCGGACCCCTCCACAGGTGGGGACAGGGGACATGGGGGGGGAGATGAGAGGGACAGGGGGAGATATGGGGCCATGGGGGGCCATGGGGGACGTGGGGAGGAAACCGGGACACTGGGGGACAGGGAGTGGGACATGGGGACAGGGGACACGGGGACATGGGGGGACAGGAGGGGAGATGGGGTGTCCTGGTTTGGCCTAAACCAGGCCGATTTTCCTTTCAGTGATTTTTACTTTCAGCTAAGTCTCCTCTAAGTAACTGCACTTTCTGAAACTAACTGCATGTTTTCGCAGACAGTGTCTGCTTCCAGGACTGATAACGCTCGAAGTTTGTAGTTATCACTGAGGCACCGGTAGGGATGTTGTGCAGAAAGGCTCTTGCTGTACTTGTTCTTGAGAGAAACCAAGGTCACTGCTGAATTCCTCACTGCTTACGAGTGAAGAGCCAAAGGGGGGTCGCAGCTGCAGGGGGGAGCGGACAGGGCAGGTGACCCAAAATTGACCAACGAGGGTATTCTATCCCATACACGTCATTCTCAGTATAAAGCGGGGGGATCACGAGGGTCTCGCCCCTTTTCTGCTATGGCCGGTGTCCAAGGAGGACTCCGTCTGTTTTCCTGCTGCCCCCGATCCCGATCCGTGCATTCCTGAATCCAGCTGTCGACCGTCGCTGGGCCCAGCCTGGACCTTCCCGGAGCCTGCCCTGCAGTGCCGGTGGTGACGTGGCTGACTTCAGGGGAGCTCAATCTTGGTTTTGTATATATATTTGTATATATTTGATTATTTCTATTATTGTTATTATACTCTTTTTCATTATTATAGTTTATTAAAACTGTTTTAACTTTCCAACCCAGAAGTCTCTCTCCCTTTTCCCTTTCCCTTTCCCTCTGGGGGGAGGGGGAGGATAACAGAGAGCATCTGCCGCAGGTTTAATAGCCGGCCCAGCTTTAAACCGTGACAGATTTATTGGCGCCCAACATGGGGCTCGAGAGAAGCTCCGACAGGTTGCTCTGATAAGTCGAATCCCAGCTCCAGTGGGAGGAGATCCGGAGAGCTCAGCCAAGAGGGTATCAGACTTCTTCCTTTGAGATTTACGAGGGGTTGGAAATTAAAACAGATAGCTAAGATGGTAATGTTATTTGTGAGCCTTGTGTTACCTCTTCTCTTTATAAAGCTTGTTTTAGAGTTAAGTGTAATAATACCTTACTTGCCGTATGCGCTGTGTGTTAGTGTTTTCATGTGGTTTAACAGGGCGTGCTGGTCGAAATGTGTCGTTTCGGTATGGGTTGTGATACTGATTTATGTTGTGATAAACTGGGCAGTTATTATTCCAATCTCTTATCTCTATGATACAATGATGGGCAGCTTTAATCGCGAATCGGTAGCTGTGCACACCGGGCGTCTTTTAACTGATTTTGATAGTATCTGCTCCTTTTTTGCCAAGCTGATTCCTGCAAAATTCGAACAGGGCATGTTGTTATTTTCACGTGTCCTGAATGTGTTACTGGTGTGCTATGTGATTAGATGTCAGTGCAGCAACAGCGGGAGGTATCATGCTGCCCCTGTAACCAGGAGAAAACACCGAAAGAAATCAGCTAGTAAAGTGAAGGATGATGACCCAGAGCCTTCTAAGGCAGAACCAGCACAGGACCCAGGTGAGGGCCCTTCTCAGTCAGAGTCAGGGCCTGACACAGAGGGGGGTTTCCTTGATCGTCTTTTTAAAGAAGGCCCATTACACAAGAAGGACAAGAAAGGTCCTTCTAAAGCAGAACAATCACAGGAGGACTCGGACTCGGAAGTAGAGATAACCTACCACTCCTTATCCCTGAAAGAACTGCGAAATATAAGAAAAGATTTTAGTCGTTATGACGGTGAGCCAATTATTACCTGGTTGCTCCGATGCTGGGATAATGGGGCAGATAGCATAGAATTGGATGGTAGAGAAGCCAGACAGTTGGGATCCCTGTCCCGAGATGGTGGTATTGATAAGATGCTTCCAAGAAGGTCGAACACTATCAGTCTCTGGAGGCGACTCTTGTCAGCTGTAAAGAGCAGGTATCCCTATAAAGATGATGTTATGAGCCACCTAAGCAAATGGACCACTATAGAAAAAGGTATTAACTACCTTAGAGAACTAGCGGTGCAAGAGATCATTTATAAACACCCTCAGGACATTGTAGATCCTGTAAATCCTGATGAAGTGGAATGCAACCGATCCATGTTCCGGAAGGTTGTGAAGAGTGCTCCACCAACACATACCCATACATTGTCAATATTAGTCTGGGGAGAAGATGCTATGGCACGACCTAGTGTGGGCGAAATGGCTAACTATATGCGACAGTATGAAGATAGTATTTCTTCCCCACTGCAGGCCCGTGTCTCGGCTGTGGAAAAACTGACTAAGGAGAACAAGGACTCATTTAAACAACTGTCAGACAAACTGTCCAGGATCGAGAATAAACTTGACTCTACCTACACAGGCCCGCGTTGCAGCCTTTAGGAGGAAACGCCCTCCTACTGGACCAGCTCAAAGGAAACGGAACACGTCACGAGGTATCCTGTGGTTTACCCTGCGTGATTATGGGGAGGTCATGAACAGATGGCATGGACAACCTACCAGTACCCTAAAGGCACGAGTACGTGAGTTGCAAGCTAACAGAAATACCAGAGAGAATTTTCCTAGGAGGATGGCTGCTCCAGTTACCAATGAGCAGGACTCCAGTCAGGGTAGATGGGCCTCAAATCCTTTTTTTCCAAGAGTGAATAGGGGAAATGAAGGTCCAATCCCCGTGAGCTGCACGAATCCAATCTTTAATTAGAGGGACCCTGCCTCCAGCCAGGAGGAGGAGAGGGATAACCGGATTTATTGGACTGTGTGGATTCGATGGCCTGGCACATTAGAACCACAAAAGTATCGAGCCCTGGTAGACACTGGTGCACAGTGCACCCTCATGCCATCGAATCATAAAGGGACAGAATCTGTCAGTATTTCGGGAATAACAGGGGGATCTTAAGAGTTATCTGTATTGGAGGCCGAAGTGAGCCTCACTGAAAATGAATGGAAAAAGCACCCCATTGTGACTGGTCCAGATGCTCCATGCATCCTTGGCATAGACTACCTTAAGAAAGGGTATTTTAAGGACCCAAAAGGATATAGATGGGCCTTTGGTGTAGCAGCTGTAGAGACGGAGGACATTAAACAGCTGTCTACCTTGCCTGGCCTCTCAGAGGATCCTTTTGTTGTGGGGTTGCTGAAAGTTGAAGAACAACAGGTGCCAATTGCTACTGCCACGGTGCACCGACAACAATATCACACCAATCGAGACTCCCTGATCCCCATTCATAAACTGATTAGACAATTAGAAAATCAAGGAGTGATTAGCAAGACTCGCTCACCCTTTAATAGTCCTATATGGCCAGTGCAAAAGTCTAATGGAGAATGGAGATTAACTGTGGACTATCGTGGCCTAAATGAAGTTACACCACCTCTGAGTGCTGCTGTGCCAGACATGCTAGAACTTCAATACGAACTGGAGTCAAAGGCAGCCAAGTGGTACGCCACTATAGACATTGCTAATGCATTTTTCTCTATTCCCTTGGCACCAAAGTGCAGGCCACAGTTTGCTTTTACCTGGAGAGGTATCCAGTACACCTCGAATCGACTGCCCCAAGGGTGGAAACACAGTCCTACTATTTGCCACGGACTGATCCAGACTGCACTAGAAGAGGGTGGAGCTCCAGAACATTTGCAATATATTGATGACATCATTGTATGGGGTGATACAGCAGCAGAAGTTTTTGACAAAGGGGAGAAAATAATTCAAATTCTTCTGCAAGCTGGTTTTGCCATAAAAAGAGGCAAGGTCAAGGGGCCTGCCCGGGAGATACAGTTTTTAGGGATTAAATGGCAAGATGGGCATCGCCAGATCCCGATAGAGGTGATCAACAAAATAACAGCTATGTCCCCACCAACTAACAAAAAGGAAACACAAGCCTTCTTAGGCGTTGTGGGTTTCTGGAGAATGCATATTCCAGATTACAGCCAGATTGTACGCCCTCTTTATCAGGTGACCAGAAAGAAAAATGATTTTCAGTGGGGCCCTGAACAACGACAGGCTTTTGAAGAGATTGAACAAGAGATTGTGCATGCAGTAGCCCTTGGACCAGTCCGTATGGGACAAGATGTTAAAAATGTGCTCTACACCGCAGCTGGGGACAATGGTCCTACCTGGAGCCTCTGGCAGAAAGTGCCAGGGGAGACTCGAGGTCGACCCCTAGGATTTTGGAGTCGAGGATACAAGGGCTCTGAGGCCAATTACACCCCAACTGAAAAAGAGATACTGGCAGCATATGAAGGAGTTAGAGCTGCCTCAGAGGTAATTGGTACTGAAGCACAGCTTCTCCTGGCACCCCGATTACCAGTACTAGGCTGGATGTTCAAGGGTAAGGTTCCTACTACTCATCATGCAACTGATGCTACATGGAATAAATGGATTGCCTTAATTACACAGAGGGCTCGAATAGGAAACTCTAATCGCCCAGGAATCTTAGAAGTGATTATGGACTGGCCAGAAGGCAAAGACTTCGGAATGCCACCAGAAAAGGAGGTGACACGTGCTGAAGAAGCCCCACCGTATAATGAACTACCAGAGGATGAGAAGCAGTATGCCTTGTTCACCGATGGATCCTGCCGTCTTGTAAGAAAGCATCGGAAGTGGAAAGCTGCTGTATGGAGTCCTATACGACGAGTCACAGAAGCCACAGAAGGACAAGGTGAATCAAGTCAATTTGCAGAGGTAAAAGCCATCCAGCTGGCTTTAGACATTGCTGAACGAGAAAAGTGACCAAGGCTGTATATACTGACTCATGGATGGTGGCAAATGCCTTGTGGGGGTGGTTAAAGCAGTGGAAGCAAAGCAACTGGCAGCGTAAAGGTAAACCTATTTGGGCTGTTGAACTGTGGCAAGATATTGCTGCTCGGCTAGAGAAACTAGTCGTGAAGGTACGTCATGTAGATGCTCACGTACCTAAAAGTCGGGCAACTGAGGAACATCAAAACAACCAACAAGCAGATCAGGCTGCTAAAGTGTTCCAAATAGATTTGGACTGGGAACATAAAGGTGAACTATTTTTAGCTCGGTGGGCTCATGACACTTCAGGTCATCAAGGGAGAGATGCAACATACAGATGGGCTCGTGACCGAGGGGTGGACTTAACTATGGACTCTATTGCACAGGTTATCCATGATTGTGAAACATGCGCCGCAATTAAGCAAGCCAAACGGTTAAAACCTTTGTGGTATGGGGGACGGTGGTTGAAATATAAATATGGGGAGGCCTGGCAAATTGACTACATCACACTCCCTCAAACCCGCCAGGGTAAACATTATGTGCTTACCATGGTGGAGGCGACCACCGGATGGTTGGAAACATACCCTGTGCCCCATGCCACTGCCCGGAACACTATCCTGGGCCTCGAAAAGCAAATCTTGTGGCGACATGGCACACCAGAGAGAATTGAGTCGGACAATGGTACTCATTTCAAAAACAGTCTCATAGACAACTGGGCCAAAGAGCATGGCATCGAATGGGTATATCACATCCCCTATCATGCACCAGCATCTGGGAAAGTTGAACGGTATAATGGGCTGTTAAAAACTACCTTAAAAGCAATGGGGGGTGGAACCTTTAAAAACTGGGATAAGCAGTTGGCACAAGCTACCTGGCTAGTTAACACCAGAGGATCTATCAACCGAGCTGGCCCTGCTCAGTCAGATCTTTTACATACAGTAGAAGGGGATAAAGTCCCTGTGGTGCATGAAAGGAATCTGTTGGGAAAAACTGTCTGGGTTCTTCCTGCTACGGGCAAAGGTAAACCCATTCATGGGATTGCTTTTGCTCAAGGACCTGGATGTACTTGGTGGGTGATGCTGCAGGATGGTGGAGTCCGATGTGTCCCTGAAGGTGATTTGATCTTGGGTGAGAATACTGAATTCTGAACTGCATGATGTTAATTGCTGCATAATACTAACAGTGTTCATAAGTGTCTTTCAGGTTGAAGCAGTGGTGATGAGACCGGAGCTAGCTGCAAGTGGCGTCCAGTAACCTCCTCGAGACTGACATCTTTAACCTGCAACCCGTGGGCACGAACTGTGACAAAGCTCATACCATCTCTCCTACCCTGGGAGACTCCTAGCCAGATGGAAACCCACAATCCTGAACTAAATGGACTTAATGAACTTTGTATAAAGATGAATCATAAACTAGTGATATCTGTATATATTTGAAAATGAACAGGTAGTGGTGATCTGAGTATGACGTGAATGGTATGGAATAAGGGGTGGAATGTCCTGGTTTGGCCTAAACCAGGCCGATTTTCCTTTCAGTGATTTTTACTTTCAGCTAAGTCTCCTCTAAGTAACTGCACTTTCTGAAACTAACTGCATGTTTTCGCAGACAGTGTCTGCTTCCAGGACTGATAACGCTCGAAGTTTGTAGTTATCACTGAGGCACCGGTAGGGATGTTGTGCAGAAAGGCTCTTGCTGTACTTGTTCTTGAGAGAAACCAAGGTCACTGCTGAATTCCTCACTGCTTACGAGTGAAGAGCCAAAGGGGGGTCGCAGCTGCAGGGGGGAGCGGACAGGGCAGGTGACCCAAAATTGACCAACGAGGGTATTCCATCCCATACACGTCATTCTCGGTATAAAGCGGGGGGATCACGAGGGTCTCGCCCCTTTTCTGCTATGGCCGGTGTCCAAGGAGGACTCCGTCTGTTTTCCTGCTGCCCCCGATCCCGATCCGTGCATTCCTGAATCCAGCTGTCGACCGTCGCTGGGCCCAGCCTGGGCCTTCCCGGAGCCTGCCCTGCAGTGCCGGTGGTGACGTGGCTGACTTCAGGGGAGCTCAATCTTGGTTTTGTATATATATTTGTATATATTTGATTATTTCTATTATTATTGTTATTATACTCTTTTTCATTATTATAGTTTATTAAAACTGTTTTAACTTTCCAACCCAGAAGTCTCTCTCCCTTTTCCCTTTCCCTTTCCCTCTGGGGGGAGGCGGGGGATAACAGAGAGCATCTGCCGCAGGTTTAATAGCCGGCCCAGCTTTAAACCGTGACAGATTTATTGGCGCCCAACATGGGGCTCGAGAGAAGCTCCGACAGGTTGCTCTGATAAGTCGAATCCCAGCTCCAGTGGGAGGAGATCCGGAGAGCTCAGCCAAGAGGGTATCAGACTTCTTCCTTTGAGATTTACGAGGGGTTGGAAATTAAAACAGATAGCTAAGATGGTAATGTTATTTGTGAGCCTTGTGTTACCTCTTCTCTTTATAAAGCTTGTTTTAGAGTTAAGTGTAATAATACCTTACTTGCCGTATGCGCTGTGTGTTAGTGTTTTCATGTGGTTTAACAGGGCGTGCTGGTCGAAATGTGTCGTTTCGGTATGGGTTGTGATACTGATTTATGTTGTGATAAACTGGGCAGTTATTATTCCGATCTCTTATCTCTATGATACAATGATGGGCAGCTTTAATCGCGAATCGGTAGCTGTGCACACCGGGCGTCTTTTAACTGATTTTGATAGTATCTGCTCCTTTTTTGCCAAGCTGATTCCTGCAAAATTCGAACAGGGCATGTTGTTATTTTCACGTGTCCTGAATGTGTTACTGGTGTGCTATGTGATTAGATGTCAGTGCAGCAACAGCGGGAGGTATCATGCTGCCCCTGTAACCAGGAGAAAACACCGAAAGAAATCAGCTAGTAAAGTGAAGGATGATGACCCAGAGCCTTCTAAGGCAGAACCAGCACAGGACCCAGGTGAGGGCCCTTCTCAGTCAGAGTCAGGGCCTGACACAGAGGGGGGTTTCCTTGATCGTCTTTTTAAAGAAGGCCCATTACACAAGAAGGACAAGAAAGGTCCTTCTAAAGCAGAACAATCACAGGAGGACTCGGACTCGGAAGTAGAGATAACCTACCACTCCTTATCCCTGAAAGAACTGCGAAATATAAGAAAAGATTTTAGTCGTTATGACGGTGAGCCAATTATTACCTGGTTGCTCCGATGCTGGGATAATGGGGCAGATAGCATAGAAT
Source organism: Nyctibius grandis (assembly GCF_013368605.1). Taxonomy (NCBI): domain Eukaryota; kingdom Metazoa; phylum Chordata; class Aves; order Nyctibiiformes; family Nyctibiidae; genus Nyctibius; species Nyctibius grandis. The sequence continues at coordinate 92,048,817 of NC_090662.1, read as the reverse complement.
TGGATGGTAGAGAAGCCAGACAGTTGGGATCCCTGTCCCGAGATGGTGGTATTGATAAGATGCTTCCAAGAAGGTCGAACACTATCAGTCTCTGGAGGCGACTCTTGTCAGCTGTAAAGAGCAGGTATCCCTATAAAGATGATGTTATGAGCCACCTAAGCAAATGGACCACTATAGAAAAAGGTATTAACTACCTTAGAGAACTAGCGGTGCAAGAGATCATTTATAAACACCCTCAGGACATTGTAGATCCTGTAAATCCTGATGAAGTGGAATGCAACCGATCCATGTTCCGGAAGGTTGTGAAGAGTGCTCCACCAACACATACCCATACATTGTCAATATTAGTCTGGGGAGAAGATGCTATGGCACGACCTAGTGTGGGCGAAATGGCTAACTATATGCGACAGTATGAAGATAGTATTTCTTCCCCACTGCAGGCCCGTGTCTCGGCTGTGGAAAAACTGACTAAGGAGAACAAGGACTCATTTAAACAACTGTCAGACAAACTGTCCAGGATCGAGAATAAACTTGACTCTACCTACACAGGCCCGCGTTGCAGCCTTTAGGAGGAAACGCCCTCCTACTGGACCAGCTCAAAGGAAACGGAACACGTCACGAGGTATCCTGTGGTTTACCCTGCGTGATTATGGGGAGGTCATGAACAGATGGCATGGACAACCTACCAGTACCCTAAAGGCACGAGTACGTGAGTTGCAAGCTAACAGAAATACCAGAGAGAATTTTCCTAGGAGGATGGCTGCTCCAGTTACCAATGAGCAGGACTCCAGTCAGGGTAGATGGGCCTCAAATCCTTTTTTTCCAAGAGTGAATAGGGGAAATGAAGGTCCAATCCCCGTGAGCTGCACGAATCCAATCTTTAATTAGAGGGACCCTGCCTCCAGCCAGGAGGAGGAGAGGGATAACCGGATTTATTGGACTGTGTGGATTCGATGGCCTGGCACATTAGAACCACAAAAGTATCGAGCCCTGGTAGACACTGGTGCACAGTGCACCCTCATGCCATCGAATCATAAAGGGACAGAATCTGTCAGTATTTCGGGAATAACAGGGGGATCTTAAGAGTTATCTGTATTGGAGGCCGAAGTGAGCCTCACTGAAAATGAATGGAAAAAGCACCCCATTGTGACTGGTCCAGATGCTCCATGCATCCTTGGCATAGACTACCTTAAGAAAGGGTATTTTAAGGACCCAAAAGGATATAGATGGGCCTTTGGTGTAGCAGCTGTAGAGACGGAGGACATTAAACAGCTGTCTACCTTGCCTGGCCTCTCAGAGGATCCTTTTGTTGTGGGGTTGCTGAAAGTTGAAGAACAACAGGTGCCAATTGCTACTGCCACGGTGCACCGACAACAATATCACACCAATCGAGACTCCCTGATCCCCATTCATAAACTGATTAGACAATTAGAAAATCAAGGAGTGATTAGCAAGACTCGCTCACCCTTTAATAGTCCTATATGGCCAGTGCAAAAGTCTAATGGAGAATGGAGATTAACTGTGGACTATCGTGGCCTAAATGAAGTTACACCACCTCTGAGTGCTGCTGTGCCAGACATGCTAGAACTTCAATACGAACTGGAGTCAAAGGCAGCCAAGTGGTACGCCACTATAGACATTGCTAATGCATTTTTCTCTATTCCCTTGGCACCAAAGTGCAGGCCACAGTTTGCTTTTACCTGGAGAGGTATCCAGTACACCTCGAATCGACTGCCCCAAGGGTGGAAACACAGTCCTACTATTTGCCACGGACTGATCCAGACTGCACTAGAAGAGGGTGGAGCTCCAGAACATTTGCAATATATTGATGACATCATTGTATGGGGTGATACAGCAGCAGAAGTTTTTGACAAAGGGGAGAAAATAATTCAAATTCTTCTGCAAGCTGGTTTTGCCATAAAAAGAGGCAAGGTCAAGGGGCCTGCCCGGGAGATACAGTTTTTAGGGATTAAATGGCAAGATGGGCATCGCCAGATCCCGATAGAGGTGATCAACAAAATAACAGCTATGTCCCCACCAACTAACAAAAAGGAAACACAAGCCTTCTTAGGCGTTGTGGGTTTCTGGAGAATGCATATTCCAGATTACAGCCAGATTGTACGCCCTCTTTATCAGGTGACCAGAAAGAAAAATGATTTTCAGTGGGGCCCTGAACAACGACAGGCTTTTGAAGAGATTGAACAAGAGATTGTGCATGCAGTAGCCCTTGGACCAGTCCGTATGGGACAAGATGTTAAAAATGTGCTCTACACCGCAGCTGGGGACAATGGTCCTACCTGGAGCCTCTGGCAGAAAGTGCCAGGGGAGACTCGAGGTCGACCCCTAGGATTTTGGAGTCGAGGATACAAGGGCTCTGAGGCCAATTACACCCCAACTGAAAAAGAGATACTGGCAGCATATGAAGGAGTTAGAGCTGCCTCAGAAGTAATCGGTACTGAAGCACAGCTTCTCCTGGCACCCCGATTACCAGTACTAGGCTGGATGTTCAAGGGTAAGGTTCCTACTACTCATCATGCAACTGATGCTACATGGAATAAATGGATTGCATTAATTACACAGAGGGCTCGAATAGGAAACTCTAATCGCCCAGGAATCTTAGAAGTGATTATGGACTGGCCAGAAGGCAAAGACTTCGGAATGCCACCAGAAAAGGAGGTGACACGTGCTGAAGAAGCCCCACCGTATAATGAACTACCAGAGGATGAGAAGCAGTATGCCTTGTTCACCGATGGATCCTGCCGTCTTGTAAGAAAGCATCGGAAGTGGAAAGCTGCTGTATGGAGTCCTATACGACGAGTCACAGAAGCCACAGAAGGACAAGGTGAATCAAGTCAATTTGCAGAGGTAAAAGCCATCCAGCTGGCTTTAGACATTGCTGAACGAGAAAAGTGACCAAGGCTGTATATACTGACTCATGGATGGTGGCAAATGCCTTGTGGGGGTGGTTAAAGCAGTGGAAGCAAAGCAACTGGCAGCGTAAAGGTAAACCTATTTGGGCTGTTGAACTGTGGCAAGATATTGCTGCTCGGCTAGAGAAACTAGTCGTGAAGGTACGTCATGTAGATGCTCACGTACCTAAAAGTCGGGCAACTGAGGAACATCAAAACAACCAACAAGCAGATCAGGCTGCTAAAGTGTTCCAAATAGATTTGGACTGGGAACATAAAGGTGAACTATTTTTAGCTCGGTGGGCTCATGACACTTCAGGTCATCAAGGGAGAGATGCAACATACAGATGGGCTCGTGACCGAGGGGTGGACTTAACTATGGACTCTATTGCACAGGTTATCCATGATTGTGAAACATGCGCCGCAATTAAGCAAGCCAAACGGTTAAAACCTTTGTGGTATGGGGGACGGTGGTTGAAATATAAATATGGGGAGGCCTGGCAAATTGACTACATCACACTCCCTCAAACCCGCCAGGGTAAACATTATGTGCTTACCATGGTGGAGGCGACTACCGGATGGTTGGAAACATACCCTGTGCCCCATGCCACTGCCCAGAACACTATCCTGGGCCTCGAAAAGCAAATCTTGTGGCGACATGGCACACCAGAGAGAATTGAGTCGGACAATGGTACTCATTTCAAAAACAGTCTCATAGACAACTGGGCCAAAGAGCATGGCATCGAATGGGTATATCACATCCCCTATCATGCACCAGCATCTGGGAAAGTTGAACGGTATAATGGGCTGTTAAAAACTACCTTAAAAGCAATGGGGGGTGGAACCTTTAAAAACTGGGATAAGCAGTTGGCACAAGCTACCTGGCTAGTTAACACCAGAGGATCTATCAACCGAGCTGGCCCTGCTCAGTCAGACCTTTTACATACAGTAGAAGGGGATAAAGTCCCTGTGGTGCATGAAAGGAATCTGTTGGGAAAAACTGTCTGGGTTCTTCCTGCTACGGGCAAAGGTAAACCCATTCATGGGATTGCTTTTGCTCAAGGACCTGGATGTACTTGGTGGGTGATGCTGCAGGATGGTGGAGTCCGATGTGTCCCTGAAGGTGATTTGATCTTGGGTGAGAATACTGAATTCTGAACTGCATGATGTTAATTGCTGCATAATACTAACAGTGTTCATAAGTGTCTTTCAGGTTGAAGCAGTGGTGATGAGACCGGAGCCAGCTGCAAGTGGCGTCCAGTAACCTCCTCGAGACTGACATCTTTAACCTGCAACCCGTGGGCACGAACTGTGACAAAGCTCATACCATCTCTCCTACCCTGGGAGACTCCTAGCCAGATGGAAACCCACAATCCTGAACTAAATGGACTTAATGAACTTTGTATAAAGATGAATCATAAACTAGTGATATCTGTATATATTTGAAAATGAACAGGTAGTGGTGATCTGAGTATGACGTGAATGGTATGGAATAAGGGGTGGAATGTCCTGGTTTGGCCTAAACCAGGCCGATTTTCCTTTCAGTGATTTTTACTTTCAGCTAAGTCTCCTCTAAGTAACTGCACTTTCTGAAACTAACTGCATGTTTTCGCAGACAGTGTCTGCTTCCAGGACTGATAACGCTCGAAGTTTGTAGTTATCACTGAGGCACCGGTAGGGATGTTGTGCAGAAAGGCTCTTGCTGTACTTGTTCTTGAGAGAAACCAAGGTCACTGCTGAATTCCTCACTGCTTACGAGTGAAGAGCCAAAGGGGGGTCGCAGCTGCAGGGGGGAGCGGACAGGGCAGGTGACCCAAAATTGACCAACGAGGGTATTCCATCCCATACACGTCATTCTCGGTATAAAGCGGGGGGATCACGAGGGTCTCGCCCCTTTTCTGCTATGGCCGGTGTCCAAGGAGGACTCCGTCTGTTTTCCTGCTGCCCCCGATCCCGATCCGTGCATTCCTGAATCCAGCTGTCGACCGTCGCTAGGCCCAGCCTGGACCTTCCCGGAGCCTGCCCTGCAGTGCCGGTGGTGACGTGGCTGACTTCAGGGGAGCTCAATCTTGGTTTTGTATATATATTTGTATATATTTGATTATTTCTATTATTATTGTTATTATACTCTTTTTCATTATTATAGTTTATTAAAACTGTTTTAACTTTCCAACCCAGAAGTCTCTCTCCCTTTTCCCTTTCCCTTTCCCTCTGGGGGGAGGCAGGGGATAACAGAGAGCATCTGCCGCAGGTTTAATAGCCGGCCCAGCTTTAAACCGTGACATGGGGGGACATGGGGACATGTGGGAGGACACGGGGACACTGGAGGGGACAGGGGGATGAGTGGAACATGGGGACATGGGGGGGACAGGGGGACATGGAGGGGCACATGGGGACACAGGGACACGGGGACATGACGGGGACATGGGGACAACGTGGCCCCCCCAGTGGGATGGGGACAGCAGTGGGGGGACACGAGCCCTGGGGGAGGGGGTGTCCCGGGGAGGTGACAGTGACGTGACAGCATCCACCCGCGCCTGACCTTCCCGGAGGCCACGCGGGAGCTGGCCCGGATCTGGCGCCGCCTCAGCCCCACCCAGCACTGCCCGTACTGGTACGTACTGGGTTATACTGGTCCCCCCACTATATATAGTGTCCCCCCCCAGCCAGCGTGGTGTCCCCCGCCATGTCCCCTCTGTCCCCGCAGCCGGCGCGCGCGGCGCTTCAGCCGCCTCCACAACCGGTACTGCGGCCGGATGGGGACAACGACAGCGACGGGGACAGCGACCTCCCCCGCGCCTCTCCAGCTCCTCCGGGCCGCTCGCGTTCACGGCCGGGGGGGACCCTCCGCCACCCTGATGTCCCCTCCTGGCCCCAGCCCTGTCCCTGTCCCCAGTTACGCCCCGTTACTGCTCACCCCACTTGCACCCCAACAGCCCAGTTACCCCCGTTACTGGTCACCCCGGTTGCACCCCAACAGCCCAGTTTACCCCCCTTACTGCTCACCCCAGTCACCCCGCTGTTAATGGGGTATCACTGGGGCTGTACCCCCGGCTCTCTGCAATCCGGCTCGTGAGCAGCGGCTGATTCCCCGCAGCCTGTTTCCCCCCCGGCTCCTGTCGCTCCGGTCCCCCGCCCCCGCACGGCTCGCAGGGGCTGCCCGAGGTGCAGCCGCCCCACCCGCAGGCCGCAGTGCCGGGGCTGGGAACAACCCTCCGCGGGGCGGGGGGGATTTCTGCCCCTCCTGGGCCCACACCTTGGCGCCCTCGGTCCCTGGTTTGGTGGGTCTGGCTTTGCTTTGGGGCTATTTTTTTGTGGATTTTTGGGGGTTGGGTTTTTTTGTGTTTTTTGGTGGTTTCTTGGGGGGTTTGTTTTTTGGGGCTTTGGGGTTTGTTTTGTTTTGGGGGTTTTGGGGTGTTTTCGTTGTTTATTTCGTTTTGGGTTGGTTTTTTTTTGGTGTTTTTCTGTGGTTTCGTGGTGAGTTTGTTTTTTGGGTTTATTGGGTTTTTTTGTTGGTGGTGTTTTAGGAGGTTTTTGGGGGTTTTTTGTGGGTTTTTGTTTATTTGGGGGGGGAGTTAGGTTTTGTTTTCTTCTTTTTTCTGGTTCTTTGGGGTTTTTCTGGTTTCTTTTGTTATTTTTTATGGTTTTTTACTTTTTGAAAATTTTTTTCAATTTTATTTTTTGGTGGGGGGATTGTTTTTGGGTGTTTTTTGTTTCTTTTTCGTTTTTTTTTGCTGGTTTTGCATATTTTGGGTTTTTTTTGGTGTTTTTGTTTTTTTATTATTATTTCTTTTGTTTTTTTTTTCTTTTTCGGTGTTCTTTTTTGGGTTTTGTTTGGGTTCTTTGTTGGTTTTTGGAGGGGGTTTTGGTGTGTTTTTTTGTTTGTTTTGGGGGTTTTAGGTTTTTTTTTTGTTTTTATGGCAGGGTTCGGGGGTTTTCTGAATGTTTTTTGTTTTTTTCTGGGTATTTTTTGTTTCTTTCTTTTTAGTTTTTTCGTCTTTTTTTTCTTTTGGGGTGTTTTTTTGGGGTTTTTTTTGGTGGGTTGTTTTGGGGTTTTTTTCTTTTGTTTGTTTTTTTTTTGTCTCTATTTTATTCGTTTTGGTTTTTTTTAGGGGGTTGGGTTTTTTTAGTTTTGGGAGGTTTAGAGGGTTTATTTGGAGGGGGGTGTTTTAGGGGTTTTGGGGTGGTTTTTTGTGGTTTGTTTTTTTTGTGTTTTTTTGGTGTTTTTTCTGTGTTTTTTGTTTTTCAGTTTTTTGTTTTTTTTTTTTTTTTGTTCTTGTTTTGTTCTTGTTTTATTCTTGTTTTGGGTTTTTTGTTTTTTTGGTTGTTTTGGGTTTTTTTGCTGGTTCTTTGGCGGTTTTTTAGGGGATTTGGGGGGGTTTTTTCTTTGTTTTTTTTTAGTTTTTTTTTTCTATTTCTGAGATTTTTGGGGTTTTGGTTTTGGGTTTGTTTTTTTGTTTCTTAAGGGAGGTTTTTTAAGGGTTTTTTGGGGGGGGTTTGGCGTTTTTTTGTTTTTGTTTTTTTGGGGGGGAGTTGGAGGTTTTGTTTTTTTTTTGGGGGGGGGTGTTTTGTTGTGTTTTTTTGTTTGTTTCTATTGGGGAGTTCTTTGTGTTTTTTTGTTGTTTGGGGTTTTCTTTTGTTAGCAGCACAGCAGTATTCAGTCAGCCAACAAAGCAAACCTAAATCCCTTTCAAGATTGAATTTGCCATCCTTTTGTACCTGACAGAGAGAAAGTTGTACCAAACCCCTCTCCTGAAGGTTACAGCTTGAAAACATTTGAAAACTTACTTTAAACACCTTTGCCATAGTGCAGATTGCAATAGCAAGGACAAGTCTTTACTGATAATCTCAAGCAAGTAGTTATGACCTTCTGCACCAGTGTCCAAAAAAAGGCAAAAAAACCCAAACAAACCATCTTTTGGGTTTGCGTATTGATTTCTATCTAATTGTCCCACTTTGCAGTTGATCTTCAATGTAGTCTTCCCAGTACTACTCGTGCCCTTTCCAGATTTCAGGAGGAAATGTTCAGTTTCTCTTTCTTCTAAGGTGTTTCTTTTCTCCGTGTCATTTTAGTCTGTTAAGAGGCGGGTCCGCTGTCCGTTTTTATTTGTCTGGGGAGGCCCAGAAGTGCAAAGCACCTTGTCCGATGTTTCTTACCGTCCTGAGCCACCAGCAGACAACCCAACGAGTGCCTTTCACACCGCAACGATGGTGGAAACTGTTGCCCCTGTGATTTTTATGAAGCGTGGTGACTTTTCCAGCACGTGGCCCATTCTCCTGTAGAAACCTTGCGATGGAAGGGTTAAATTCTCGGGCGGGGGGGGAACAACAAATAGAAGTATACACAATGCTTCCAAAAAAAAAGGTGCAGACAGAAATGTGCAAGTCTTTAGGGCAGAGAGCAGCTCTGAAGTCCAAGGATTGCCTTCTCCTTGCTGCCCATGTGCTGATATCTTTGATATCCAGCTTCGACTTGGTGGTACAGACAGTGGAGATCAACAGAGAGCAACACTCTGGAATCAGACAAGTGGCTGCTGTGCAGGTGTACAAGCTTATCCCAGTAAGACAGCACGACTCGAACAAGCGTTACAGCTACACCAGCTGAATCCATCGCTAAAAAAAATGGTATCACCACATCACGACCGTCCCCCAGCCGGGCAGGGAGCGTGTATAACCGGCTCTGCGTTACCGGGCCAGAAACCAGCCACAGGGGAGAAACACGGAATTTCTCCTGCTTTGTGCTGACCTGTCTCCAAACTCCGATCTGTCTGAAACAGTTATGCAGAGCTGACAAATTATTGCCGTTTGGTTTAAACACAAGCAAGACAAGACTAAAACCATCCTGTGACATTTCTTCTTCGCTTCCATGACCCCAGATTTGGTTTAGGTGGTAACTGTTCTCATCCTATCCCAAGACCAACTGGCTCCCAAGCCGGTAATAATAGCAGGGGTCTGCGTTTTTGTCTCTTGGTTGCTCCTTTCTTTGACAAACGCAGCTTCTAAGGGGTTAACAGCACCGACAGTGGATAGTAATATGAAAACAACCCTCCACGTTGCTCCTAAATCCTCTAGAACATCAAACTGCAACGTTTTCCCGTTTTCTATTTCTGCCCCACTTTGGCCCAAATCTTTGCATCGTAAGCCAAGGTCTTGGCAACTGCCCCCTTGGCAGCAGTCTTGTCTGGAGCTGCTGGGACAAAACCTGTGCTTTTTGATAACACAGGTGGAAAGGGTCCGAGCGTTTACCCCAGACTAAATGGTATATTTCTAGCTTTCTTCATCTTCACCTTAAATAACTCTGATGTCTCTGCCAAACTTGCATATTCAATTACAAAATCCTGTGTGTTTGCTGGTAGAGTTCTGTACCTGGAAGACACCCCACTAAAATGGAACATCATATCCCAAACTGAACACCCTTTCCAGTTGTCCTTTCGGCCCACTGAGTTTCCTTCTGAGGCACAGCACAGCTGACATTGTTTGGCAGTTTATGAACTGAGCTGTTGAATTGCACTGACCAGTCCGAGTCCTGGGCAGGAGAATTCTTCAATCTACAATATCGACTTTTCAAGCCTGCAGCTGCTTTTCTTGTCAGCGGAGCCTTTCACAGGTCATGACAACAACTGATTGCTGTCACCTCAGGTCACTAAGTTTGTCTCCTTTTGCCTTCCTTCATCTCCAACTTCTCTTTCCCAGACTAAGCAGAACATTTTTTTCATTTCCTCAGTAGATATCTTTTCTAAGGTCTGCTAGGTGTCCTCCTCCGCATTTGTTTGCAGCATTTCTGGACACGTCATGCCACTTATGGCCCTAACTGAATGGAACAAGGTATGCACCTGAAAAAACAGTACTCTCCTAGAATTTCTCGAACTACTTGCTTTTTTTTTTTTTTTACAGCGCCTTATTAGGTATTTGATTCTCTCTGTTTTCTGAATAGAGTTCAGCTGCACTCTGGTGGCTGTATCCTCGGATTTCAGGCATTTCAGAATTGCCTAAACTCTCTATTTCCACCTGCTCAAAGTAACACAATTCACTAGCAATGGAAAATATGCTTCTTCAGGTACACACATATTTTTTCCATCCAGGAAAATAATTGCTGAGGGTTGAGTTCAGAAAGAGTACGCAGAAAACTTTTTTGTGAAATTGGATTTGAAGCCAATATCTCGGACACAAGTTTATTCAAACCCACGTGTTTCGGATGCAGGTAGGTTGGTTAGCATCTGCCTCGACTGCTAGTCCCATCGAAGTGCCATATATATAACCCAAGTATCAAATCTGTACAGTGACAGCAGTTCAGCGTCTGTCCCTGGTCTTGAGGTCTGGTGAGTGTTTGGTGTCAGCCTGTGCCGCAGGCAGCAGGTGGTGAGGGAGGCTCACAGTTCCTGTCCTACAGCAGAGCTTTTTTCAGTCGGCAAAGACTCAGCTTTGGATCTTGTATTACTGCACAGCCATTGCAAAGTCAAGGTTAACACTTGACTACAAGAATTAAGAAAATAATGGATTTGAGGAGTAGAAAGTGTGGCTCAGTAATTATTAAAGACAGCAAGGAATATACAACAATACTGCGGTGATTTTAAAGGGTATAAAAATGAAAGCATTTTCCCCCAAGTGTCACAGATAGGTGCACAGCTTGGAAATAAGGCAGGTGATGTTAAAAGAGGACAGAAAGGCTGGCAATGGTAAATATTGCCAGGCTAAAAGGAAGAAAGTACCCGAGCCTTTTAAAAACCAAATTGGGCAGGGCGAAAGAGAAACACGTCATAAAGAGCCACTTTGCTTTGGGACTGAGATGAACATGAAGACTAAATTCTTATGAAGTGTGAACTTTTTTTGCTTCACTCTAGGAAAATTGACACGTAAACTGAGTTATTCTAGAAAAAGAAGCCATTCTGCAAGCTGTTCAAAGTCAGCCCTTGACTGTGCTGGGTGTCAGAACACCAGGAAGAGGTGAGAGGAAAGGGAAGATACTGAGGCTCTTTGAAGGCAGCAGAATGCGGGCAGCGTGAATTTCCCTCCTGTGGTGCCTGAAATGGTTAGACTGTCCCATTTTCAAAGATCAGCCACCAGACCATCGCTACATCTGAAAGAACTGAACCATTGGCAGCTGTTATTTGAAGAGACACATTTTTTTATGTGCAGGTTGTATCACTGCAGCCATCAACTATAAAAGACCTGATTCTTTAGAGAGGGGGTCTGGGAACATATGGTTGCTTCCCAGACCTCCCCCCTTACACTCCTACCCAAGTCTGGCTAGAGATTCCGGCATGTGGGCTTGCACAAGCGTGGACAGTCAACATTTTCCCCCCCCGAGGGGGCTCTCAGGGGATCCTGAGGGGGGGATCAGGGTAAGCGGGGTTCCTCAGGTGGTAGGGGGCGTCCCAGGTGACGGGGGGGTCCGCTACTTCCCGGCGCTGAAGGGGTTCCGGAGGACGAGGATGACGGAGTCGCCGCGCAGGAACATCTTGGAGACGCAGCGATCTTTGGTGACGGGCTGGGAGTTTTTCTTCCCTTTCCCGCTCTTGGGCACCTCCGTCCACATTTCCTTCACGTTCTGCAGCACTGTGTTACAGTGCCTGGGGGGGACACGGAAATATTTGGGGGGCCCCCCCAGAAGTAGGCTGGGGGGGGGGGTTGAACCTCCCCTGAAGGGCTGGGGACAGAGACAGGAGGTGGAGGAGAGGTTTGGGAGGGTCCCTGAAGGGGATCAAGTGGGGACCCCAACAGCACTGGAGGGACATGGGGCACCCCAAAAGGGACCCAGCAGGACCCCCAGGGTGTTTGGAGACCCCAGGGGCAGTGGGGAGGCCGGGAGAGAACATGTGGGATTATGGGGACACTGGGTCACAGCAGGGCAGGAGATGGGGGACCCCAGGGGGACTTTGGGGGACCCTGCAGGACACTGGGGACCTTGGGGGGGGGTCTTTAGGGTGACTGATGGGGACGTTGGGGGGCATGGGGGGACCAAGAGGGACCCCAGAGGACACCCACTTTGGGGGTGACTCAGGAGGATACTGGACACCCTGGAGGTCCCAGAGAGCATTTTGGGGAGCCTGGGGTGACTCAGGGGGATATTGGGGACCGTGGGGGGACCCTGGGGTGACCTGGGGGGACACTGGGGACTGTGGGAGGACACTGGAGTGACTCAGGGGGACACTGGGGACTGTGGAGTGACCCAGGGGGGCATTGGGGACTGGGGGGGGACCCTGGGGTGACCTAGGGGGACTCTGGGGGGACCCTTGGGGACCCTGGGGTGACCCAGGGGGCCATTGGAATGGAAGGATGCAAAGGCATGGAAGGATGCAAAGGCATTCCCAGGAGGAGTGGAAGGATGCAAAGGCAAGGACTAGCAGGAGGAAGAGCCTTCCCCCGAAGGCTGAGATGCCCCTGCAGAACCGCTTCAGTCCTCTGCAGTCTGAGGAGGAAAGACCCACCGCATCAGGAGAGACACTGGCGTGCCCCCCGTATAAAGACCAGTGCTGCCAAGAAAAAGCGACGGGTGATAGTGGGAGGTGACTCTCTACTGAGGGGCACAGAGGCACCCATCTGCCGACCTGATGCGCTGTCTAGAGAGGTGTGCTGCTTACCGGGGGCTCGCATCAGGGACGGCACAGAGAGACTGCCGAGCCTGGTACAGCCCTCAGATGATTCCCCACTGCTGCTGTGTCACGTAGGCACCAGTGATACAGCCAGGAGCAGCCCGAGGCATAGCGAGGAGTACCACAGAGCCCTGGGAGCAGTGGTAAAGGACTCTGGGGCCCAGGCAGTTTTCTCATCGATCCTCCCGGTCAAAGGGAAGGGCACTAAAAGGGACAGTCGAATTAGGCAAATCAGCACATGGCTACAGGGCTGGTGCCACAGCCAGGGGTTTGGCTACTTAGACCGCGGGACTCGTTTTGAGAAACCCGGTCTTCTGGCAGCCGACGGGGTCCATCTGTCGGAGAAGGGGAAGACCACCTTGGGTCATAGGCTAGCCAAGCTGGTAAAGAGGGCTTTAAATGAGATTTGCCAGGGAGGGTAACCTCAGTCCCTCCCAATTCAGCCAGTCCGATGCCAGGGCCGGCCCTAGGTGCCCAGAGCCTGGAGAAGGATGGCAGGGCAGCAGGAGAGCGCCGGAAGAGCTGCAGAAAGGAATTTCAGGCAGCGAGGCAGCTTTGTCGGGGGCCCAACTGAAATGCCTCCGTGCAAACGCACGGAGCATGGGGAACAAACAAGAGGAGCTCGAGACGTGTGCATACCTGCAAGGCTACGACCTGATTGGCATCAGGGAGACATGGTAGGATGACTCTGATGACCGGAGCATTGGAATGGATGGATACAGGCTTTTTAGGAAGGACAGGCAGGGGAGACGAGGAGGGGGGGTTGCGCTCTATGTCAATGATCAGTTTGAGTGCACGGAGCTCTGTCTGGGGATGGAGGAGGAGCTGATGGGAAAGTTTATGGGTCGGGATTAAAGGGTGGGCAGGGCGGGAGACATTATAGTGGGCGTATGCTACAGGCCACCTGGCCAGGAAGACCAAGCGGATGAGGCCCTCTACAGACAGGTAGATGTAGCCTCACGTTCACAGGCCCTGGTCCTCATGGGGGACTTCAACCACCCTGACATCTCTTGGAAGGACAACACAGCTGGACACAACCAATCAACTTCCTTCTCCAAGTGATAGAGGAGCCGACGAGGAGAGATGCCATGCTGGACCTTCTTCTCACCAACAAGGAGGGGCTGGTGGGGGACATGAATCTCAAGGGCAGCCTTGGCTGCAGCGACCATGAAATGATGGAGTTCAAGATCCATAAGAAAGCAAGGAGGCACGCAGCCAGCTCACCACCCTGAATTTCAGGGGAGCAGATTTTGATCTTTTCAGGGACCTGCTCGGGAAAGTCCTTTGGGATAAAGCCCGGGCGGGAAGAGGGGCCGAAGAAAGCTGGTTAGCATTCAAGGACCACCTCCTCCAGGCTCAGGAGCGATGCATCCTGACACAGAGGAAGGCAGGCACAAACGCCAGGTGGCCGGCGTGGATGAACAAGGAGGTTCTGGATAAATTCAGGCACAAGAAGGAGGCCTGCAGAGGGTGGAGGCAAGGGCAGGGAGCCCGGGAGGAATACTGGGACACTGGCCGAGCAGGCAGGGACCAGGTTAGGAAAGGTAAAGCCCTGACAGAATTCCCTCTGGCCAGGGATGTCAAGGGCAACAAGAAACGCTTCTAGAGGTGTGTCAGGGGTAAAAGGGAGAGCAGGGAAAATGTGGGCCCTCTGCGGAAGGAAATGGGAGACCTGGTTACCCGGGATTTGGAGAAGGCTGAGGTATTCAACGTCTTTGCCTCAGTCTTCACCAGCAGGTGCTCTAGCCTCACCACCCAAGTCACAGAAGGCAGAGGCAGGGACTGGAAGGACGAAGAACCACCCCCTGGAGGAGAAGATCAGATTCGAGACCATCTAAGGAACCTGAAGGTGCACAAGTCCATGGGACCTGATGAGGTGCATCCACGGGCCCTGAGGGAACTGGCGAATGAAGTTGCTAAGCCGCTATCCATCATTCTTGAGAAGTCGTGGCAGTCTGGGGACGTTCCCAGTGACTGGAAAAGGGGAAACATAACCCCCATCTTCAAGAAGGGGAAAAAGGAAGAGCCGGGGAGCTACAGGCCAGTCAGTCTCACCTGGGTGCCTGGCAATATCATGGAGCAGATCCTCTTGGAAACTATACTGAGGCACATGGAAATCAAGGAGGTGATTGGTGACAGCCAACATGGCTTCACCAAGGGCAAATCATGCCTGACAAATTTGGTGGCTTTCTGCGACGGGGTGACAGCACTGGTGAACAGGGGAAGAGTGTCTGATGTCATCTAGCTGGACTTGTGCAAAGCATTTGACACTGTCCTGCATGACATCCTTGTCTCTAAATTGGAGAGACATGGACTTGACGGATGGACCACTCGGTGCATAAAGAACTGGCTAGATGGTCGTGCTCAAAGAGTTACGGTCAACGGCTCGATGTCCCAGTGGACACCAGTGACGAGTGGCGTTCCTCAGGGGTCGGTATTGGAACTGGTGCTGTTTAACATCTTTGTTGGCCACATGGACAGTGGGATTGAGTGCGCCCTAAGCAAGTTTGGGGACAACACCGAGCTGGGTGGTGCGGTCGACACGCTGGAGGGAAGGGATGCCATCCAGAGGGACCTTGACAGGCTGGAGAGGTGGGCCCGTGCAAACCGCATGAAGTTCAACAAGGCCAAGTGCAAGGTCCTGCATGTGGGTCAGGACAATCCCAAGCACAAATCCAGGCTGGGCGGAGAAGGGATTGAGAGCAGCCCTGAGGAGAAGGACTTGGGGGTGATGGGTGAGGAGAAGCACAACATGAGCCGGCAATGTGCGCTCACAGCCCAGAAGGCCAAGAGTATCCTGGGCTGCATCCCCAGCAGCGTGGCCAGCAGGCCGAGGGAGGGGATTCTGCCCCTCTGCTCCGCTCTCGTGAGATCCCCCATGCAGTGCTGCGTCCAGCTCTGGGGCCCCCAACAGGAGGACATGGAGCTGTTGGAGCGAGTCCAGAGGAGGCCACGAAGATGATCAGAGGGCTGGAGCCCCTCTGCTCTGGAGACAGGCTGAGAGAGTTGGGGCTGTTCAGCCTGGAGAAGAGAAGGCTCCGGGGAGACCTTCTAGCACCTTCCAGCACCTGGAGGGGCTACAGGAAAGCTGGAGAGGGACTTTTGACAAGGACATGGAGTGACAGGATGAGGGGGAATGGCTTTAAACTGAAAGAGGGGAGATTGAGATGAGATATTAGGAGGACATTCTTTGCTGTGAGGGTGGTGAGACACTGGCCCAGGTTGCCCAGAGAAGCTGTGGCTGCCCCCTCCCTGGCAGGGTTCAAGGCCAGGTTGGATGGGGCTTGGAGCAACCTGGTCTGGTGGAAGGTGTCCCTGCCCGTGGCAGGGGGCTTGGAACTGGATGGTCTTCAAGGTCCCTTGCGACCCAAACCAGTGTGTGATTCCATAAAGAAAAGACTTCCCCGGGGATGAACAAATGCGGCTTCTTCTGGGGAAGGGGAAAGGACAAACAAGCCTGAGGCCGGGGTGTGCTGAGCTGGGGACTCTCCTGCAGGCAGTGGGAGATGCCAGCAGTGACACTGTCTGCTCAGCACGCTCAGGGTGCTACACAGCTAAAGGACAGCACGCGTTGGTGCTGCTGCTTCCAGCTTTATTAAAATAGAGCTATTTTTTTTCTAAGGAGAGCTGCACCTCTGCCTGACACAGGGGAAACACCAGCACAGCGCTCGCAGGATCCAGCACGGTCTTGGCTACACCCGTTGAGAACTCAGGGTGTCAATGGCACAATCGGCCCAGAAACGGACTACGATGTCGCTGTCTTTTCTGAAGGGCTCAAGGGCTGTGACAGAAGCAAAGAGAGCCCAGGTGAACCCCCATGTGTGCAGAGAGCCACAGGCATCCCCTCAGCCCATGCCAGCCCCACCACCTCTTTCCCTGGCCAGGAGAAAGCTGCTTCACAGCAATGCCCCAAATGCCCCTGCCACATTCCCCTGCCCCTGAAGCGTTTCCCTGGAGCAGGGCAAGGCACGGCAGCACCCTGCCCAGGCTCTGTCCCCTGCCCCACCAGCCCCCGGCCAGCACAGCACTGCCCCGACTCACCGCTGATGATCTCAGACAGCTTCTGCTGGTTTTGGAGCCTCACGTGTCGCGCGGCAAGCCCTAGGCACAGAGCGTCGTCAGCCCCCCTGCTCCCCAGCGTGCTCCCCGCAGCACAGCCCCCCAGCTGCACGCCCTCCTCCCCCCCATCAGGGCTGACCCCTGGGAAGGCCAGTAGTTGAGGGGACACCAAGGGGCTCTGGCAGCCCCAGGGCTGCTCCTCGCTGCCAGGGCAGCGGCAGGGACTGGGCCCAGACTGCCAAAGGAGGAACCGTGGGGGCGGTGGCTCACCGATGAACCTTACGGCCGCCTCTCGCAAGGTGGCCTGAGCGTCCTCCAGGTACGGCAGGCTCTGCTCCAGGTATTCTTCAGCCCTGCTCCTGTCCTGCGCCAGCTGGAGAGAGCACAAGGGTAAGGGCATGGCACAGTCCCTCCCCAGTTGGCCGAGCAGCCCCTCCTCCCAGCACCCCCCATGCCCCTTCCCCCCAGCCCATTCTCGTCTCCCAGCCAGGAGCCCCGTGGGGCTGAGGTTGAGAGAGAGCCACAGGCAGAGGGGTGCCAGGGGTGCTGAGACCCCTCCATCCCACTGCAAGGCCCACATGGGCTGGGGTCTCCAGGCCCTGGGGCTTGTCCTCACCAAGCACTCTCTAATCCTCCCTGGCTGCTCTTTCTGCACCAGGTGCTTGAGTTGTTCCCACTGGAGGAGCACTGCTGCAGCAATGAGGGCTTCCCCAGAGACCTGCAGGACAACAGAAGCTGGGAGGTGGCACCACGGCCTGGGGAAGGAGACCTGGCGTCCCTCTCCTTTGGCTTTGTTCATGGGTTGATCCTGCCCTTAGGAAGCTGGGACGTGCCCTGGCCCTAACATAGAATCATAGAATCCGTTTGGTTGGAAAGGATCTTTAAGATCCTCGACTCCAACCGTCAACCCAACACTGCCAAGGCCACCACTAAACCATGTCCCTCCGCACCACATCTACATGGCTTTTAATTACCCCCAGGGGTGGTGACTCCACCACTGCCCTGGGCAGTCTATTCCAGTGCTTGACAACCCTTTCCGTGAAGACATTGTTCCTGATCTCCAATTTAAACCTCCCCTGGTGCAACTTGAGGCCGTTTCCTCTTGTCCTATCGCTTGTTACTTGGGAGAAGAGACTGACCCCACCTTGCAGCCCTCCTTTCAGGTAGTTGTAGAGAGCGAGAAGGTCTCCCCTCAGCCTCCTTTTCTCCACACTAAACACCCCCAGGTCCCTCAGCCGCTCCTCATCAGCCTTGTGCTCTAGACTCTTCACCAGCTTCGTTGCCCTTCTCTGGACTATTCTTTGGACATCTGGGGGTCTCTTGGGCACAGCCCTGGGGGACAGGGATTGAGGCTCAGAGCCCTGGCCTCCAACACCCGAGAAGCCTGTAGGGACGTGCGCAGCCAGGCCTCGGTGGCCACAGGCTGCTGCTGAGCCCTGCTTGGACCAGGGTAGGGCACGTGTTGGAAATGTCCATGGCAGCTTCTCTGCCCCTGCTCGCACTGGTTCTGCAGGGACCCCTCCTCTGGGCTGCGCTGGAGGAGGGCTGCCAGCTGCCACCAGCCCTGGCCCCTGATGCCCAAGCCACCCGTGTGGTGTCAGGACGCCCTTCCCCGTGTCACTGGCCAGCTTTGAAATCTGTACCTCGGCCACGCTGCGGGTCTGGTCGCTCATGTGAAAGAAGAGCGGGAGCAGGCACCTTCGCACTGTCTTCTGCATCTTCTTCTTGTCACTCCCCTCCACTGACTCCACCACGTCTCTGAAGAGGCCCATGGAGAGCTCTCGCAGCTGGCTGGACTCCTGGTAGGAAGGGGGAAAGGTGGACTTGAGAAACAGCAACTCCCTGCCCATGATGAGCAGGGGCGTCATTGTGGCTGACGTGAGGGGAGATGCTCCGGGCTCAGGTTCTGCAGCAGGGAGAAGCCGTGCTGGGCACCAAAGCCCAGAAGCCATCCCATGAGAGCCCTGGGGAGCAGACCCTGCGCCGAGTGCTGCTCGCAGGGCTGGGCTGAAGGGCAGCGTGTCCTCTCCCAGTGCCCATCTGCGGGGCTCAGGCTCCCACATCAGCCTTACGTTGTCAAAGAGGGGCAGGATCTCCTCCACCAGCTGCACAGCGATGGCGCTGGCCTCCTTCCTCTCCAGGTGACCCATGATGTTTTGGATGACCACCACGACCTTCATCTTGATATCGGCGTCACCACCACGGAGCACCTCTGTGATGACTGGCAGGCCCACCAGAATTTTTCTCACCTGTATGAAAGTGAGTTTAATTTTTATGACGTGCTCTGTGCCTGGAAAGCTCCCCAGGCAGCCCCCAGGCCCCACCGTGGCAGGGAGGGCGTTTGGGGCAGTCACCCCACCGCCTGGCTCCCAGCCAAGGCCAAGGTACCGCCTTACCCGCTGCCCCATGGCTCCCCTTGACAACACCCTGCTCACCATGTCAGGTCTCTCTGTCAGCATGATGAGGACTTCGAGGGAATGGGAGACTGCCACCAGGGTCGGATGCCTCTGATCTCTCTCGTGGGACTCGCCACCAAAATCCTCTGCCTGAAGCTCTCTGGAGGCCGCCGGCTGAAGCAAACACAGCAATGAGATACTGGCAGAGCCTGCAGGGCTCATGGAGAATGACCAAGGCCTCTTCTGGTAACTCACAGCCAAGTGAGCGCTGCAGGTGTCCTCCGTGGCCGAGGTGATTGGGCTGTATGACTGGAGTATCTCAAGGAGCTCCTGCAAAATGTTCTCCAATGTCTGGGGCGTGGAGAACGTCACCTCCCACATGGCCCGGGCAGTGCTGCAATCGGAGCGCTCTGTCAGCAGGGCTGCCTCGGCCACAGCAACATGGCCTGGGACAGCCCTGCAGGACGCAGAGCCTGCCCCTCGGTCGGGATGCCCTGGGCAGCAGGAGAGGGCTGAGGTGGTGATCCCTGTGGGGCTGGGAGGAGCGTGGTGGGGGGACTGTGGGCTGGCTTGGCCAGCTTTGGCTGGAAAACGTGGTGGGAAGGAGGGCCCTGCTCCTCAGGGGTGTCTTGCAGTATTCCTTGGGTCTGTCAACCCCCCTCCCCACAGGGAACAAGGCCTCAAGACTTTTGGGGCCAGTACCTGTCTCGTGGTGGGGCCATCTTCAACAAGCTGGTGACCACTTGCACGGGGTAGTGGTCAGTCAGAAGGAGAAGCAGCGACCCCATGCTCTGCTGGGCTGGTGCCATGGTGATGCCTTCCAGGGTTTTGTGGATGCAGCCCATGATCTTTGGCACCTGAAGGGGACACGGGTGAGGATGGTGATGCTCCTGGAGTGCAGCCATTTCCTCAGCTGCCCTTCCCATCCCTCTCTGCTGCCTTCAGGTGGCTTCAGGTGCCCGAGACACCTGGGTTGGGAGGGAGGGGTAGAGGGAGGAACAGGGCAGTCCAGCCACAGGCCACTTACATCCCTCAGCCAGAAGGCCGGGTCTCTCATGAGCACATCCAGCATCGCTCTTACTGCATCCTTCTCAAAGACGCTGGAGTCTCTCAGCGCCTCGATGGTCACAAGGACCATGTCCGTCCTCTCAGAAGGTTTGAGGTAATTTAGAAACCTCTATGGGAGGAAGGAAGGGAGAGAAGACATGTCACACCGAGTGTCCTCATGGTGCTGCTTAGCTGGGCAGTGCGAGCAGCCCTGGTGAGAGATGCCCTGCAGTGCTGGCGGCAGTGCCCGCAGGAGAGCTGGCAGCAGGGGCTGGCGCCACTGCACGGGGGAGGATGAGAAGAGAGGGGCCCCGGGGTGAGGGAGGAAGGTTGGGCTCATGGGCACCGAGTGCTAGTGTACAGCGAACCAGGGCTTGCTGGTGGCCAGGAGGGCTGGAGCTGCTGCTGGGACACTGGAGCGCAGCCCTCGCATCGTCCCCTGCTCGGGGACAGCAGGAACCCTCTCAGCAGGGACAGCCAGGCCACGCCAGCATCACCGATTATGGAAGCCTTTGCTCACACAAGTGCCCTGCTGATGCCAGGGAGAAGAGTCCCAGCAAGTGGGGAGCTCATTACCATGTCTATGGTGGTGGGCAAAGCCAGCAAGGAGAGGATCTCAGGGTCCCAGTGCAGCTGTCCTGCTTCATCCTTTGGCATCGACCTGCCTAAACAGCGGAGGAAGCACAGAAGAGTCAGTAAGACACCGCAGCTCTGCCAGCAAGCTTACCAAAGCGCCCCGAGATCTGCTTGCAAGAAGGCAGGACATCAGTGGTCAAGGAGATTTCTGGAGGGCATCAGGAATAGCTCCTTGCTGCAAGCACCGGAGGGGCCAGGCGGGGTGATGCACAGATGGATCTGCTCTTTGCTAAGAGGGAAGACGTGGCTCTGGGACATGGTAATCAATGGTAGCTTTGGCTGTGGGATCCACATATCAGCGGGGTTCAAGGTGCTGAAAGGAGGGAGGAAGGAGAGCGGCAGAGAAAAGCTCCTGGACTTCAGGAGAGCACTGAGCTTCTGCAGCAAAATGACAACTGGGTTGCTACAGCAAGCAGCTGTGAGGGCCAAAGGAGGCCAGGAAGAGAAGCAGAACGATCAGGAGATGGCTGTTTGCAGAGGGATGAAGCTCACCACAACTTCTCTTACTTTTTTGTTTCATGATGAACCTTTGAAGGTCCATTAGAGCATCCAAAGCTGGACAGTTTCTTATTTCCATGGAAAATGCGAAAAGGAGGAGACGTCCCAGCAGCTGCCCCAGGACTGGGATCTGGATGTCTCCATAGCAGACAGGAGTGTACGTGCGTCTTCCAAAGTGCCTCCAGGCCTGGGTGAGGGAGGCAGAAGAGCAGAAGGGTTGAGGGCAGGCAGCTGGGGCCAAAGCCCTGAAGCCAAGAGCAGCTGCAGGCTGCTCTGGTGTGCAGGGAGGGGGAGATGGCCTGGCTGGAGGGTGCCTGGCTCCTTACCACTGGTGTGGGATTCTTGGCCAGCAAAATGCTCAGCATCCTAATCCTGCGCAGGGCTCTCTCCCGCACAGCTGCTCTCTCAGAGTCGGTGAAGTTGATCAGTAGCTGGGAAGAGAGAAGCTGATGCTGTGCCCCGGGAGCAGACACCTGCTCCAGCAGAAGCAGCACTGCTCAGCTCCTGGGCTGGGCTCGCACAGGCCATCAAGGCTTCCTCTCATCTTGAGTAAAGCCTGTAGTGGGGTTCCTGTCCCTAAGGTCCCTCTCAGGCTTGGGAGAAATCCCTCAGGCCAACCCTGTGGCCAGGCAGGAAGGCAGATGCCACCCCCTGCAGCCACTGTGCTCCAGAAGAGCCCGGTGGGCAGCCCCTGGTTCCCCAAGGCAGGTGGGCACCCTCCCTGCTGTATGCTGTCTCTGCATGGGCCTGGGGTGGGGACCATCCACTCAGGAGTGAACAATCCCTTCCCTCCACCATGAGCAACAACCCCACTCAGTGCATATGGCAGACCTGGAACATAATCTGCAGCACCTCGCTGACTCTGGAGGGAAGACAGTTGCGCAGTATCGACTCCAGCATCCTGTCCATATCGTACATGGTCTGCAAGGAGGACAAAGAGTTGTGTCAGTGTTTCCTGCTGTCCCTCCCACCCCCAGGAGACTGATCTGAACTCCCAGAGCCAAGGGAGGACTCCCGCGCTGCCTCGTGGTGCCTGGGAGAGACCCAGGGGCGGACAATCTGCTGCGTGCAGAGCAGCCTGCAGCCCTGGCCAGGCCCACGGGAAGTGGGGAGAGGGATGAGGGTGGGAAAGCAAAGCTGAGCCCCTGCCCTGCCTTGGATCTCTGGTGATACAGCAGCACAGGGTGGCCAGGGAGCAGCCCAGAGGGACGGGGGCCTCCTGTAGCTCAGCCAGCACTTACATTGTCGTAGAAGTAGGTGTCCACGTACTGCATTTGCTCTTCTAGAGCCAGCAAGAAGACACTCGAGAAGCAGGCTTCTAGGAGGCTTTTCAATTTGCCCTCCAGCACCATCCCCACAGAGCTGCAAAGAGAGAGAGGGGCCAGTCGGCCACTGGTGCTGGGAGCAGTGCCCGAGGCCTCGTGCAGGTGGATGTGGAGCTGTGGGGCAGGGGTCTCCAGGAGGGATGGGCAGGTACCTCAAGGTGGCAATGGCAAGCATGGCTTCCTCCCGCAATGCCGTGCACAGTTTGTACCTGGGCTCCTCTTTCAGCAGCACCTGCAGAGCACAACTGGGTTGGGACCCGGCAGCTGCCAGCACCCAGTGCCATCGGACCCTCACCCTGCCCAAGCCCTGTCCTCACAGGGTGCTGGGGGGCCTTGCCCCCATCCCCCAGAGCTGTTGGGTGTCCCCTCACCTTGATATTGTGTGCCAGCTCGTATCTCTGGCAGAAGACATCCATGCCCTCTGACAAGCCACGGCACTTTGCAGTTCTGCACATTCTGCAGATGCTCTCAAGAAACTTTTTCTTCTGGCCCTCCTCCAGGAAGCCAGGGAACTGAGAGACAAACAGGGAGTGTGAGAGGAGGGGACGCATGGCCAGCGGGACCGGAGCACTAGTGGTGCAGTGCGGTGTGGGAGAAGCAGCTCTGCCCAGCCAGCACACCTCCAGCAGCCCGGCAGCACGCAGCAGAGGCCGGCACAGCCACGCTCGACACGGCCACGGTTACCTTTTGTGGGCGGCTGACAAAGGCCACGATGAAGTCCACGGCATCCTGCTCCTCTCTGTACACAGGCAGCCAGCTGGCATCTACCAAAGGAGGAGAGCAGGGAGGGCTGTAGAAAGGGTCCGGTGGTAGGAGAGCAGAGGAAGGAGCCCTGCCCTCCGTCCAGCCCCATGCCCGCTGCCCTGGAACAGCCTTCCCGTGCTTGTCAGGGCTGGAGGGTGCCCGGCAGACGGGCTGTGATGCTGGAGCACGGTGCAACGGGGAAAGGCCCCCGTGCACCGGGCTGAGGAACTCGCTGGCAGACGGGTAGGAAAGGTCCCCGTCCCCCAGCATCGCTGCCTCCTGCCAGCCCAGCTGCCTCTCGCCGCCTGTGCCCTGGAGCAGGAGCCGGGTCCCCTCTGCTCCCTCCATCCTTGGGAGAGGTTGTGCTGGGGCCAGCTTCCAGCCCTGAGCAGCCCCGGCATTTGGGCAGCATCACGCCCACCACCCGCGGGACCCCCGCTGCCAGCGAGCCGGGGAATCGTGACCCCGGCGTCGAGCAGAGTGCGCTCGTTGGCCCCAGCCCTGCCCAGACCGACGGGGCCCCTCACTCACCAATCTGCGGTGGCTGCACCATGGTCACCTTGTGGGGCTGCGATGGAGAGCTGCTCTCCTGGGGAGCGCCGTCCTCCTCCCAGGCCACCCTGGGGCGGCTGGGGGGGCTCCTCTCCATTCCGCGGGACGGAGGAGAGGGCTGCGCTCGGGGGCTCCTCTCCAGCTCCTCGCTCCTGCCCTGTCTCTCTGCCATCCTGCTAGATGGAGTTAAGGGGTAGGAGTAGGGAAGGGGGAAGCTTCAGCGAAACGCCTCGGCTCTGGGGAGCTGCCGGGGGCGGCGGGGAAAGACGTGGGCTGCGCTTGGGGGCTCCTCGCCAGCTCCTCGCTCGCGCCCTGTCCCGTCGCCGTCCTGCCGGACACTGCGGGCTGGGGGCCGCAGCCGTGCTGACCACGTGCAGCGCCGGGGGTGTCACTAAGTGAGGTCACAAAGGGCCCCAGTGTGACCTTTGCGTGCACGGGCGTGGCCACACCATCCATGGCAACGCCAACCCCACCTCCTCGCGCTGTGCACGGGACACGACATTCAAGGCAATACTCTGCCAAGTTGATGGTGCCGGCCGTGTTTGGCGGTAGGTCAGTGGGGCTTGCACATCCTCAAGGCCTTTTCCTTTTCCCACACTGCCCCCAGAGATTTCATCAAATCATACAATTGTTTTGGTTGGAAGGACCTTTAAGATCATCAGGTCCATCAACGCAACACTACCAAGTTCACCAATAAGCTATATCACTCAGCACCTCATCTACTCATCTTTTATATCCCCTCAGGGATGGTGACTCCACCACTTCCCTGGGCAGCCAGTTCCACTGCTTGACAACCCTTTCCGTGAAGACACTGTTCCTGATATCCAATCTATCCCCCAGTTTGGGGGGGGTGTCCCAGTTAGGAGTGAGTGTCCACAGTGTTCAGACACCCCAGCGTGCCCCCAGGACGTCCCTTTCCTTTTGGCGCTCCGCAGAGCCCTGCCTTTCCACCCTGACATTAAATGTGTAAGATTCACTCAAGGTTCACAGAAATCCCAGCTTTTGTCACTTCAACTCTTGCCCTGCTCCCAGCAAACAGGAAGAGCTCGTGCAGAAAAGAGGAAAAAGAACATGAAACTTCTTCCATTGAGTTTGCCCTTTTAGGATTTGGAAGCTCCCAGAAATGGCGATTCCTGGCTCACCGGTTGTCTTCTCGGTCTGGTTTGTGACCATGATGGAGAACACCCTCTTACAATGACAGCCTTTCCCCCACTCTGAAAAATCTCTTCCAGCACTGGCAATGAAAAAGGTCTTTCCACCTGCTTCTCTCATCCGATCGTGGTTTGGTGTTACAATTGTAGACAGGACTTTATGTGTTTCTTACCGGATGCCACTGAAATAAGAAACTTGAACAAAATTGTCTCTGTTTTCTTCTCTGTCTTAACATCTTTAATTGTTCCCAAAGTCTGCACCCTTTAGGGTTTTGTTTTGGCTTTGCCTGGTGCATATGGTTGGACTTGATGATCTTAAACGTCCTTTCCAACCAAAATGATTCTATGATTCTATGACATTATTCCCTGAACTGAAACGGTCCGTGACCTACGTGGTGGGCTGACCCTGGCCAGCAGCTTCCCAGCCAGCCGCTCGCTCGCTCCTCTGCCACGGGGATGAGTGAGAGAATCAGATGGGCAAAAGGGGAGGTCACCCCGTGGATCAGGAGAAAGACAGTTTAACAAGTGAAGCAAAGCTGTGCGTGCGAGCAAAGTCAAGCGAGGAGCTCGTTCACCGCTTGCCCTGGCAGGCGGATGGCCAGCCCTTGCTGGGAAGCAGGGCTCCCTCAGACATAGCGGTGGCTTTGGAAGAGAAGCCCCATCACCCAAAGGTTCCTCCTTCTTCCTGGGGACAGTCAAGCGGATGCTGCTGAGCACGACGTCCCACGGTGTGGGACATGCCCCATCTCATCTGTCCCGGCCAAGTCCCCTCCTGGCTTCTTGCCCTCCTGAGCCAAATGCCTTGGACGAGCGAATGTTTCGCTGGGTAAAAAACTGGCTGGATGGCCGGGCCCAAAGAGTTGTGGTGAATGGAGTGAACTCCAGTTGGCGGCCGGTCACTTGTGCAGATCATTGCTAAAGATATTGAACAGAACTGGTCCCAATAATCTGGATGAGGGGATCGAGTGCACCCTCAGTAAGTTTGCAGACGACACCAAGTTGGGCGGGAGCGTTGATCTGCTGGAGGGCAGGAAGGGTCTGCAGAGGGGTCTGGACAAGCTGGATCGATGGGCCAAGGCCAACTGTATGAGGTTCAACAAGGCCAAGTGTCGGGTCCTGCACTTGGGGCACAACAACCCCACGCACCGCTACAGGCTTGGGGAAGAGTGGCTGGAGAAGGACCTGGGGGTGTTGGTCAATGGTGGCTGAATATGAGCCGGCAGTGTGCCCAGGTGGCCAAGAAGGCCACCAGTATCCTGGCTTGTGTCAGAACTAGTGTGGCCAACAGGACCAGGGTAGTGATTGTCCCCTCTGTGCTCAGCACTGGTGAGGCCGCACCTCGAATCCTGTGTTCAATTTTGGGCCCCTCACTACAAGAAAGACATTGAGGTGCTGGAGCGTGTCCAGAGAAGGGCAACGAAGGTGGTGAAGGGTGTAGAGAACTGGGCTTCTGAGGAGCGACTGAGGGAACTGGGGGGGCGGGGGTTGTTTAGTCTGGAGAAAAGGAGGCTGAGGGGAGACCTTCTCGCTCTCTACAACTGCCTGAAAGGAGCTTGTAGAGAGGTGGGGGTCGGTCTCTTCTCCTAAGTGATAGGATGGGAGGAAACGGCCTCAAGTTGCACCAGGGGAGGTTTAGATTGGAGACGAGCAACAATGTCTTCACGGAAAGGGTTGTCAAGAAGTGGAACAGCTGCCCAGGGCAGTGGCGGAGTCACCATCCCTGGGGCGATTTAAAAGCCATGTAGATGTGGTGCTGAGGGACATGGTTTTAGGTGTGGCCTTGGCAGTGTTGGGTTTATGGTTGGACTCAATGATCTTAAAGGTCTTTACAACCAAAATGATTCTGTGATTTTATAGATATTTTTCACAATTTCGGAAATAACCAGACTCTCTTTTCATTATTTCATCCAGTCATGGTTCGTTATATCCTTTGCCAGCATTGCTACAGAGGGAGAGAGAGCACTCTGCATAAGTTGGCAGGACGCACTCATCATCTTCATGCTCCACAAACTTCCGTTTCTTAGGCCCAGTCTTAGCTGAATGGGTGTTGGTCAATGGTGTTGGTCAATGGTGGCTGAATATGAGCCAGCAGTGTGCCCAGGTGGCCAAGAAGGCCACCAGTATCCTGGCTTGTGTCAGAACTAGTGTGGCCAACAGGACCAGGGTAATGATTGTCCCCTCTGTGCTCAGCACTGGTGAGGCCGCACCTCGAATCCTGTGTTCAATTTTGGGCCCCTCACTACAAGAAAGACATTGAGGTGCTGGAGCGTGTCCAGAGAAGGGCAACGAAGGTGGTGAAGGGTGTAGAGAACTGGGCTTCTGAGGAGCGACTGAGGGAACTGGGGGGGCGGGGGTTGTTTAGTCTGGAGAAAAGGAGGCTGAGGGGAGACCTTCTCGCTCTCTACAACTGTGTAAGAGCCGGCACTTGTTCTTGTTGAACCTCATGCCGTTGGTCTCGACCCATCTATCTAACCTGTCCAAATCCCTCTGAAGGGCCTTCCTACCCTCCAGCAGATCGACACTGCCACCCAGCTTGGTGTCATCTGCAAATTTACTGAGGGTGCACTCAATCCCTACGTCTAGATCATCTATAAAGATATTGAACAGCACCGGCCCCAGAACTGAGCCCTGGGGGACACCACTAGTGACCGGCCGCCAGCTGGACTTTGCCCCATTCACCACCACTCTCTGGGCTCGGCCATCCAGCCAGTTTTTAATCCATTTAAGAGTCCACCCATCCAAGCCCCGGGCAGCCAGTTTGTCCAGGAGGATGCTGTGGGAGACAGTGTTGAATGCCTTACTGAAGTCTAGATAGACTACATCCACAGCCCTGCCCTCATCTACTAAGCGGGTCACTTTGTCATAGAAGGAGACCAGGTTGGTCGAGCAGGACCTGCCTTTCATGAATCCATGTTGGCTGGCCCCGATGCCCCGATTGTCCTGCATGTGCCGTGTAATGGCACTCAGGATGATCTGTTCCATCACCTTGCCTGGCACCGAGGTCAGGCTGACAGGCCTATAGTTCCCTGGATCGGCCTTCCAACCCTTCTTGTAGATGGTCATTACATTTGCTAATTTCCAGTCAGCTGGAACTTCTCCAGTTAACCAGGACTGCCGGTAGATAATTGAGAGTGGTTTGGCAAGTTCATTTGCCTGTTCCTTCATTACTCTAGGGTGAATCGCATCTGGGCCCATAGCCTTGTGGGTGTCCAACTGGCACAGCAGGTCACTAACCGTCTCCTCCTGGATCATGGGAGGTTCACACAGCCCCCCGTCCCTAACTTCAAGCTCTGGGGGCCAAGTCTCCTGAGGACAACCGATCTTGACATTAAAGATCGAGGCAAAGAAGGCATTGAGCACCTCTGCCTTTTCCTCATCCCCTGACACTACACTACCCTCCTCATTCAGCAAGTGGTGGAGGCTCTCCTTGACCCTCCTTTTGCTGTTGATGTATTTGTAAAAGCTTTTTTGTTGTCTTTGACTGTAGCAGCCAAATCGAGCTCTAATTGAGCTTTGGCCCTTCTAATCTTCTCCCTACACGACCTGACCACGTCCCTACAGACCTCCCAAGTTACCCGACCCTTCTTCCAGAGCAAGTAGGCTCTCTTTTTTTCCTTCAGTTCTAGTCTAAGTTCCCTGTTTAACCAGGCCGGTCTTTTTCCCCGACGGCTTGCCTTCCTACAGACTGGGACAGCCTGCTCCTGAATATTTAACAATTCCCTTTTGAAGCATGTCCAGCCTTCCTGGACTCCTTTGCCCTCCAGGACCAATTCCCAAGGGACTCGGTCCACCAGCCTCTTAAACAGGCTAAAGTCAGCCCGGCAGAAATCTAAGGCAGAAGTTCTACTCTTGCCCCTCCTTACTTCCCCCACTATCGAAAACTCTAACATTTCATGGTTGCTACTCCCAAGACGGCCACCAACCCTCACATCTCCCACTAGTCCTTCTCTGTTCACAAACAACAGGTCAAGCAGGGCCCCTCCTCTAGTGGGCTCATTTACCACTTGCATGAGGAAGTTGTCCTCCACACATTCTAGGAACCTCCTAGATTGCTTCCTCTCTGCCATGTTGTATTTCCAGCAGACATCCGGCAAGTTGAAGTCGCCCACGAGTACAAGGGCCGGCGACCGGGCGGCTTCTGACAGCCGCTTGTAAAACGCCTCATCCGCCTGCTCATCCTGGTTGGGTGGTCTATGACAGACTCCCACCGTAATGTCCGCCCTGCCGACCTTCCCCCTGGTCTTCACCCATAAACATTCAACCTTGTCATCCTCACCATCTTCCTCAATTTCAACACAGTCCAAGCACTCCCTAACATATAGCGCTACCCCACCACCTCTCCTGCTTCGCCTGTCCCTCTTAAAGAGCTTATAGCCATCCATAGCTGCACTCCAGTCATGAGAGTCATCCCACCACATTTCTGTGATGGCAACCACATCATAACCTTCCTGCTGTACAGTGGCCTCTAGCTCTTCCTCTTTGTTGCCCATACTGCGTGCATTGGTGTAAATGCACTTCAGCTGGGCTAGCGGCCTTGCCCCTGACGCAGGCCTGTCTCCCCTAGGTTCATTTGTGGCTGCCCTGGTCTTATCCCCCTCCCCCATCGAACCTAGTTTAAAGACCTCTTGATCAGCCCTGCCAACTTCTGGGCCATAACCCTTTTCCCCTTCTGATTCAGCTGTTCCCCATCCGGCATAAGCAGGCCCGGTGTCATGAAAGCCACCCCGTGGTCAACAAACCCAAAATCCCACCTCCGGCACTAGTCTCTTAGCCACATATTAATCTGTTGTACTTTCATAGTCTTTTCCCTATTTTCACCAAATACCAAAGGAATCGAAGAGTATATCACCTGCGCACCTACCCCCTTTACCTAACGCCCCAGGGCCCTGAAGTCCCTTTTGATTGCCCTGGGACTTCTCTCTTCAATCTCATCCCTACCCACCTGGAATACTAATAGTGGGTAGTAGTCAGAGGGCCTCACCAGTTGAGGAATCCTCCTGGCAACATCCCTTACCCGTGCCCCTGGGAGGCAGCAGACTTCCCTGTGAGTCGGGTCTGGCCTGCATATGGGGCCCTCCGTTCCCCTTAGCAGAGAGTCGCCTATAACAATTACTTTTCTCCTTTTTGGAGCTGGTTGCAACCCTCTTACTCGGTTGCTTCTGTTTACGTAGCCCTGTAGATGGTCTTTCACCTAGATTTGTATCTTCCTGACACTCAGGAAGACGCTCAGGCTCCAGCGCCTCATAGCTATTCTGCAGGGGGACGTGGGGAGGGGAGGAAGGTCGGGATGGGATTCGCCTGCCACCCGGAGCAGGGACCTGCTTCCATTCCCCCCCATCCCCTAGGTCTCCTCCTGCTCCTAGTGGAGGAGGAAGAGGATCCTCCACTACCCGGGGAGCATTAGGCCCATCCGTTTTCCCCAGGACAGGCAGGGAACAGCACTGCCCACCATCCTCTTCCTGGGATGCTCTTGCACTCCTTAACCTTTCCACGTCCTCCTTGAGCTGGGCCACCAAGGAGATCAGGTTGTCGACCTGTTCGCACCTCACACAGGTGAGGTCTCCGTTACCCTCGAGTGCCAGGGCCAGGCTCTGGCACTCCCTTCAGCCTGCCACCTGCACCTCCGCATGCTTCTGCGGCAGGTCCGTTTGGGTTGCCATGTCTTTTCTGGCACCCGCAAGGGACTTAGGGCCCTACCGAGTGGAAACCATACCTGCCTGCCCGCCTACCCTGCTCGCCGCCCTGCCTGCGAGAACTGCTGCGCAAACTGCCACGCCCCTGGGGCTGTGCCCTCCCCCGCCCCGGGACACACCCAGTCACTGCTGACTCCCCCTCTCCCCTCTGAGCAGGGACTAGTCCCTGCCCACCCAGAGGCTCTTTATCACCCGATCACAGGGGGTGGTGCTACGCCCCCTCCTCTCCTGATTCGTTGCTGGGAACATGGTGCAGCCATATGAAATGCAAGGATCCGCTTAGCTTCTTTCTCAAAACCACTCCTCCAGCTTACACAGAGCGGGCTCCTTCAGGCCCACAGCACAGGTTCAGCCAGAAGACAGCAAAGCCCCTTCAGTGTAAAGGAATCAGCTCTCGATGGCCGCGCAGAAGGAGCTGAACAGCAGCCTTGGTGTCACCCCCTGCTGTCATTCCCCCCTCCTCGGTGTCACCCAAGCTCTAGTGTCACCCCATCAGTGTCACCCCCCTCCCCCAGGTGTCACTCCCCCCTCGGTGTCACCCCATGTCCCCCCAGGCCCTGGCAGTGTCCCCACAGGTGGCAGTGGCCAGTAGCAGCACGGTGTCCCCCGGGGGTCCGGGGGGCCAGAGGGGACAGCGAGGGTCCCTCCCAGCCCAAGAAGAAATGTGCCAATGGGTTCTTCATGTTCTGCCGCGTCCAGCGCGGACCCCTCCACAGGTGGGGACAGGGGACATGGGGGGGAGATGAGAGGGACAGGGGGAGATATGGGGCCATGGGGGACCATGGGGGACATGGGGAGGAAACCGGGACACTGGGGGACAGGGAGTGGGACATGGGGACAGGGGACACGGGGACATGGGGGGACAGGAGGGGAGATGGGGTGTCCTGGTTTGGCCTAAACCAGGCCGATTTTCCTTTCAGTGATTTTTACTTTCAGCTAAGTCTCCTCTAAGTAACTGCACTTTCTGAAACTAACTGCATGTTTTCGCAGACAGTGTCTGCTTCCAGGACTGATAACGCTCGAAGTTTGTAGTTATCACTGAGGCACCGGTAGGGATGTTGTGCAGAAAGGCTCTTGCTGTACTTGTTCTTGAGAGAAACCAAGGTCACTGCTGAATTCCTCACTGCTTACGAGTGAAGAGCCGAAGGGGGGTCGCAGCTGCAGGGGGGAGCGGACAGGGCAGGTGACCCAAAATTGACCAACGAGGGTAT
Organism: Nyctibius grandis; assembly: GCF_013368605.1. NCBI lineage: Eukaryota > Metazoa > Chordata > Aves > Nyctibiiformes > Nyctibiidae > Nyctibius > Nyctibius grandis. The sequence goes on along the minus strand of NC_090662.1, from coordinate 92,017,003 downwards.
TCCATCCCATACACGTCATTCTCGGTATAAAGCGGGGGGATCACGAGGGTCTCGCCCCTTTTCTGCTATGGCCGGTGTCCAAGGAGGACTCCGTCTGTTTTCCTGCTGCCCCCGATCCCGATCCGTGCATTCCTGAATCCAGCTGTCGACCGTCGCTGGGCCCAGCCTGGGCCTTCCCGGAGCCTGCCCTGCAGTGCCGGTGGTGACGTGGCTGACTTCAGGGGAGCTCAATCTTGGTTTTGTATATATATTTGTATATATTTGATTATTTCTATTATTATTGTTATTATACTCTTTTTCATTATTATAGTTTATTAAAACTGTTTTAACTTTCCAACCCAGAAGTCTCTCTCCCTTTTCCCTTTCCCTTTCCCTCTGGGGGGAGGCGGGGGATAACAGAGAGCATCTGCCGCAGGTTTAATAGCCGGCCCAGCTTTAAACCGTGACAGATTTATTGGCGCCCAACGTGGGGCTCGGAGAAGCTCCGACAGGTTGCTCTGATAAGTCGAATCCCAGCTCCAGTGGGAGGAGATCTGGAGAGCTCAGCCAAGAAGGTATCAGACTTCTTCCTTTGAGATTTACAAGGGGTTGGAAATTAAAACAGATAGCTAAGATGGTAATGTTATTTGTGAGCCTTGTGTTACCTCTTCTCTTTATAAAGCTTGTTTTAGAGTTAAGTGTAATAATACCTTACTTGCCGTATGCGCTGTGTGTTAGTGTTTTCATGTGGTTTAACAGGGCGTGCTGGTCGAAATGTGTCGTTTCGGTATGGGTTGTGATACTGATTTATGTCGTGATAAACTGGGCAGTTATTATTTCGATCTCTTATCTCTATGATACAATGATGGGCAGCTTTAATCGCGAATCCGTAGCTGTGCACACCGGGCACACCGTGCACACCGGGCGTCTTTTAACTGATTTTGATAGTATCTGCTCCTTTTTTGCCAAGCTGATTCCTGCAAAATTCGAACAGGGCATGTTGTTATTTTCACGTGTCCTGAATGTGTTACTGGTGTGCTATGTGATTAGATGTCAGTGCAGCAACAGCGGGAGGTATCATGCTGCCCCTGTAACCAGGAGAAAACACCGAAAGAAATCAGCTAGTAAAGTGAAGGATGATGACCCAGAGCCTTCTAAGGCAGAACCAGCACAGGACCCAGGTGAGGGCCCTTCTCAGTCAGAGTCAGGGCCTGACACAGAGGGGGGTTTCCTTGATCGTCTTTTTAAAGAAGGCCCATTACACAAGAAGGACAAGAAAGGTCCTTCTAAAGCAGAACAATCACAGGAAGACTCGGACTCGGAAGCAGAGATAACCTACCACTCCTTATCCCTGAAAGAACTGCGAAATATAAGAAAAGATTTTAGTCGTTATGACGGTGAGCCAATAATTACCTGGTTGCTCCGATGCTGGGATAATGGGGCAGATAGCATAGAATTGGATGGTAGAGAAGCCAGACAGTTGGGATCCCTGTCCAGAGATGGTGGTATTGATAAGATGCTTCCAAGAAGGTCGAACACTATCAGTCTCTGGAGGCGACTCTTGTCAGCTGTAAAGAGCTGGTATCCCTATAAAGATGATGTTATGAGCCACCTAAGCAAATGGACCACTATAGAAAAAGGTATTAACTACCTTAGAGAACTAGCGGTGCAAGAGATCATTTATAAACACCCTCAGGACATTGTAGATCCTGTAAATCCTGATGAAGTGGAATGCAACCGATCCATGTTCCGGAAGGTTGTGAAGAGTGCTCCACCAACACATACCCATACATTGTCAATATTAGTCTGGGGAGAAGATGCTATGGCACGACCTAGTGTGGGCGAAATGGCTAACTATATGCGACAGTATGAAGATAGTATTTCTTCCCCACTGCAGGCCCGTGTCTCGGCTGTAGAAAAACTGACTAAGGAGAACAAGGACTCATTTAAACAACTGTCAGACAAACTGTCCAGGATCGAGAATAAACTTGACTCTACCTACACAGGCCCGCGTTGCAGCCTTTAGGAGGAAACGCCCTCCTACTGGACCAGCTCAAAGGAAACGGAACACGTCACGAGGTATCCTGTGGTTTACCCTGCGTGATTATGGGGAGGTCATGAACAGATGGCATGGACAACCTACCAGTACCCTACAGGCACGAGTACGTGAGTTGCAAGCTAACAGAAATACCAGTGAGAATTTTCCTAGGAGGATGGCTGCTCCAGTTACCAATGAGCAGGACCCCAGTCAGGGTAGATGGGCCTCAAATCCCTTTTTTCCAAGAGTGAATAGTGGAAATGAAGGTCCAATCCCCGTGAGCTGCACGAATCCAATCTTTAATTAGAGGGACCCTGCCTCCAGCCAGGAGGAGGAGAGGGATAACCGGATTTATTGGACTGTGTGGATTCGATGGCCTGGCACATTAGAACCACAAAAGTATCGAGCCCTGGTAGACACTGATGCACAGTGCACCCTCATGCCATCGAATCATAAAGGGACAGAATCTGTCAGTATTTCGGGAATAACAGGGGGATCTCAAGAGTTATCTGTATTGGAGGCCGAAGTGAGCCTAACTGAAAATGAATGGAAAAAGCACCCCATTGTGACTGGTCCAGATGCTCCATGCATCCTTGGCATAGACTACCTTAAGAAAGGGTATTTTAAGGACCCAAAAGGATATAGATGGGCCTTTGGTGTAGCAGCTGTAGAGACTGAGGACATTAAACAGCTGTCTACCTTGCCTGGCCTCTCAGAGGATCCTTCTGTTGTGGGGTTGCTGAAAGTTGAAGAACAACAGGTGCCAATTGCTACTGCCACGGTGCACCGACGACAATATCACACCAATCGAGACTCCCTGATCCCCATTCATAAACTGATTAGACAATTAGAAAATCAAGGAGTGATTAGCAAGACTCGCTCACCCTTTAATAGTCCTATATGGCCAGTGCAAAAGTCTAATGGAGAATGGAGATTAACTGTGGACTATCGTGGCCTAAATGAAGTTACACCACCTCTGAGTGCTGCTGTGCCAGACATGCTAGAACTTCAATACGAACTGGAGTCAAAGGCAGCCAAGTGGTACGCCACTATAGACATTGCTAATGCATTTTTCTCTATTCTCTTGGCACCAAAGTGCAGGCCACAGTTTGCTTTTACCTGGAGAGGTATCCAGTACACCTCGAATCGTCTGCCCCAGGGGTGGAAACACAGTCCTACTATTTGCCACGGACTGATCCAGACTGCACTAGAAGAGGGTGGAGCTCCAGAACATTTGCAATACATTGATGACATCGTTGTGTGGGGTGATACAGCAGCAGAAGTTTTTGACAAAGGGGAGAAAATAATTCAAATTCTTCTGCAAGCTGGTTTTGCCATAAAAAGAGGCAAGGTCAAGGGGCCTGCCCGGGAGATCCAGTTTTTAGGGATTAAATGGCAAGATGGGCGTCACCAGATCCCGATAGAGGTGATCAACAAAATAACAGCTATGTCCCCACCAACTAACAAAAAGGAAACACAAGCCTTCTTAGGCGTTGTGGGTTTCTGGAGAATGCATATTCCAGATTACAGCCAGATTGTACGCCCTCTTTATCAGGTGACCAGAAAGAAAAATGATTTTCAGTGGGGCCCTGAACAACAACAGGCTTTTGAACAGATTAAACAAGAGATTGTGCATGCAGTAGCCCTTGGACCAGTCCGTATGGGACAAGATGTTAAAAATGTGCTCTACACCGCAGCTGGGGACAATGGTCCTACCTGGAGCCTCTGGCAGAAAGTGCCAGGGGAGACTCGAGGTCGACCCCTAGGATTTTGGAGTCGAGGATACAAGGGCTCTGAGGCCAATTACACCCCAACTGAAAAAGAGATACTGGCAGCATATGAAGGAGTTAGAGCTGCCTCAGAGGTAATCGGTACTGAAGCACAGCTTCTCCTGGCACCCCGATTACCAGTACTAGGCTGGATGTTCAAGGGTAAGGTTCCTACTACTCATCATGCAACTGATGCTACATGGAGTAAATGGATTGCATTAATTACACAGAGGGCTCGAACAGGAAACCCTAATCTCCCAGGAATCTTAGAAGTGATCATGGACTGGCCAGAAGGCAAAGACTTCGGAATGCCACCAGAAAAGGAGGTGACACGTGCTGAAGAAGCCCCACCGTATAATGAACTACCAGAGGATGAGAAGCAGTATGCCTTGTTCACTGATGGATCCTGCCGTCTTGTAAGAAAGCATCGGAAGTGGAAAGCTGCTGTATGGAGTCCTATACGACGAGTCACAGAAGCCACAGAAGGACAAGGTGAATCAAGTCAATTTGCAGAGGTAAAAGCCATCCAGCTGGCTTTAGACATTGCTGAACGAGAAAAGTGGCCAAGGCTGTATCTTTATACTGACTCATGGATGGTGGCAAATGCCTTGTGGGGGTGGTTAAAACAGTGGAAGCGAAGCAACTGGCAGCGTAAAGGTAAACCTATTTGGGCTGTTGAACTGTGGCAAGATATTGCTGCTCGGCTAGAGAAACTAGTCGTGAAGGTACGTCATGTAGATGCTCACGTACCTAAAAGTCAGGCAACTGAGGAACATCGAAACAACCAACAAGCAGATCAGGCTGTTAAAGTGTTCCAAATAGATTTGGACTGGGAACATAAAGGTGAACTATTTTTAGCTCGGTGGGCTCATGACACTTCAGGTCATCAAGGGAGAGATGCAACATACAGATGGGCTCGTGACCGAGGGGTGGACTTAACTATGGACTCTATTGCACAGGTTATCCATGATTGTGAAACATGCGCCGCAATTAAGCAAGCCAAACGGTTAAAACCTTTGTGGTATGGGGGACGGTGGTTGAAATATAAATATGGGGAGGCCTGGCAAATTGACTACATCACACTCCCTCAAACCCGCCAGGGTAAACATTATGTGCTTACCATGGTGGAGGCGACCACCGGATGGTTGGAAACATACCCTGTGCCCCATGCCACTGCCCGGAACACTATCCTGGGCCTCGAAAAGCAAATCTTGTGGCGACATGGCACACCAGAGAGAATTGAGTCGGACAATGGTACTCATTTCAAAAACAGTCTCATAGACAACTGGGCCAAAGAGCATGGCATCGAATGGGTATATCACATCCCCTATCATGCACCAGCATCTGGGAAAGTTGAACGGTATAATGGGCTGTTAAAAACTACCCTAAAAGCAATGGGGGGTGGAACCTTTAAAAACTGGGATAAGCAGTTGGCACAAGCTACCTGGCTAGTTAACACCAGAGGATCTATCAACCGAGCTGGCCCTGCTCAGTCAGATCTTTTACATACAGTAGAAGGGGATAAAGTCCCTGTGGTGCATGAAAGGAATCTGTTGGGAAAAACTGTCTGGGTTCTTCCTGCTACGGGCAAAGGTAAACCCATTCATGGGATTGCTTTTGCTCAAGGACCTGGATGTACTTGGTGGGTGATGCTGCAGGATGGTGGAGTCCGATGTGTCCCTGAAGGTGATTTGATCTTGGGTGAGAATACTGAATTCTGAACTGCATGATGTTAATTGCTGCATAATACTAACAGTGTTCATAAGTGTCTTTCAGGTTGAAGCAGTGGTGATGAGACCGGAGCTAGCTGCAAGTGGCATCCAGTAACCTCCTCGAGACTGACATCTTTAACCTGCAACCCGTGGGCACGAACTGTGACAAAGCTCATACCATCTTTCCTACCCTGGGAGACTCCTAGCCAGATGGAAACCCACAATCCTGAACTAAATGGACTTAATGAACTTTTTTTTTTTTTGTATAGAGATGAATCATAAACTAATGTTATCTGTATATATTTTAAAATGAAAAGTTAGTGGTGATCTGAGTATGACGTGAATGGTATGGAATAAGGGGTGGAATGTCCTGGTTTGGCCTAAACCAGGCCGATTTTCCTTTCAGTGATTTTTACTTTCAGCTAAGTCTCCTCTAAGTAACTGCACTTTCTGAAACTAACTGCATGTTTTCGCAGACAGTGTCTGCTCCCAGGACTGATAACGCTCGAAGTTTGTAGTTATCACTGAGGCACCGGTAGGGATGTTGTGCAGAAAGGCTCTTGCTGTACTTGTTCTTGAGAGAAACCAAGGTCACTGCTGAATTCCTCATTGCTTACGAGTGAAGAGCCGAAGGGGGGTCGCAGCTGCAGGGGGGAGCGGACAGGGCAGGTGACCCAAAATTGACCAACGAGGGTATTCCATCCCATACACGTCATTCTCAGTATAAAGCGGGGGGATCACGAGGGTCTCGCTCTCTTTCTGCTATGGCCGGTATCCAAGGAGGACTCCGTCTGTTTTCCTGCTGCCCCCGATCCCGATCCGTGCATTCCTGAATCCAGCTCTCGACCATCGCTAGGCCCAGGCTGGGCCTTCCTGGAGCCTGCCCTGCAGTGCCGGTGGTGACGTGGCTGACTTCAGGGGAGCTCAGTCTTGGTTTTGTATATATTTGATTATTTCTATTGTTATTATTATACTTTTTTTTCATTATTATAGTTTATTAAAACTGTTTTAATTTTCCAACCCAGAAGTCTCTCTCCCTTTTCCCTTTCCCTCTGGGGGGAGGGGGGGGGATAACAGAGGGCATCTGCTGCAGGTTTAATAGCCAGCCCAGCTTTAAACCGTGACAAGTCCCCATCCCTGGAGGGATTTAAAAGCCATGTAGATGTGTTGCAGAGTGACATGGGTTAGTGGTGGCCTTGGCAGTGTTGGGTTGACGGTTGTGTTACCACTACTTAAAAATCAAATGAAAATTTAATCACAAAACGATAAGTTTGTGTTCTGTATTAGGTTTGTAACCTAGTTAAAGAATTGTTAAGTTTGAAACAAGTAACCATAGGCACTGTTAGGTTTGAAGTAGGTAGCCATAGAAACCCCAGTAGGTAAGATGCTGGACTTTTTGTGTTGTTAGAGACCGTCATGGACACTAGTTTAATACAATAGAGTTACTTACTGGACAAACGAGTTACAACATGTTAGAGAGCCAAGATTCTACCACGCCTGCGCAAGAAGGAAAGGTGAAAAATGCATAGCGAGGAAGACATACGGCCTTCATCTCACAGACCCCGGCCCACGAGCACCAGAGGAAACTACGCGTGCGCAACCGGGAGGAGTTAAAGGCGGAGACTATGGAAATTAAGGGAGTAGAACATCTCCCTTATGAGGAGAGGCTGAGGGAGCTGGGTCTCTTTAGCTTAGAGAAGAGGAGACTGAGGGGTGACCTCGTTAATGTTTATAAATATGTAAAGGGCAAGCATCATGAGGATGGAGCCAGGCTCTTCTCAGTGACATCCCTTGACAGGACAAGGGGCAATGGGTGCAAGCTGGAACACAGGAGGTTCCACATAAATATGAGGAAAACTTCTTTACGGTGAGGGTGACCGAACACTGGAACAGGCTGCCCAGAGAGGTTGTGGAGTCTCCTTCTCTGGAGACATTCAAAACCCGCCTGGACGCGTTCCTGTGTGATATGATCTAGGCAATCCTGCTCCAGCAGGGGGATTGGACTAGATGATCTTTCGAGGTTCCTTCCAATCCCTAACATTCTGTGATTCTGTGAAATGAATTCCCGGAACTCATTACAATAAAGACCACCTTTTTTGGGATAGGTTATGAATATATATAGGCGTCCTTGGATACATGATAAATATGTAATTAACTTACCATATAAATACGAAATGAACTACTGACGCGGTGCGCGTGCGTTTTTGGAGGGCTACCTCCCGTGCCGCCCAGGTGCAATAAAGGTGTGCCTGCTTCTCAATGCTACATTGGTGTTAAGAGTTTTTATTCCCGATTTCGGTGACAGTTTTGGCGACCCAGATGGGACCTTGCGAGCGAGACTGAAGGAGATCGAGTGTTGATCCAACTCCAGCCGGCGCCGAGGGGTTCTCGGAGGGGAAGCATCACCCTCGACTCACAACAGCTCCTCGCAACGTCCCCTGGAGAGGTAAAGCACATCCTTAAAAATCCTGGTCTGGTTCTGGATAACCTGCCCATAAGACGAGGCGAAAGCTTCGCAGGGTTGGGGTATAGGGCGCCCGTCCTGGGTCTATTCAGCTGCTGCTGAATTAGACATCTGGTAGTCTGCCCGTCAGTCATAAATGAAAGTTATTGCAGGGTTGGACATCTGGTTCTGGTTCTGGTTACATGTTTCGAGTCTGTTTAACTGTTGTTGAATTAGACCTTTGGTATCTGATTGCTTAAACATTTGAAATCTGATATTTGAAATCTGTGATATACAATTGTTGGTTTTTATCAGGTGTGTAAGTGTGTGATTGATGTGTGTCTGAGACGTGCACTCAAGCACGAAGCCAGTGCGGAGTCCCGATCCACAGTTCCAATGTCCCGTGAGGGGCTTGGTCGGAGACGGACGAAGCGTTTGGTTCTGGTCACACGTTTTGAGTCTATTTAACTGTTGATAAATTAGACATTTGGAATCTGATTGTTTAAACATTTGAAATCTGTGGTATACGATTTTTGTTCCCTATCAGGTGTATAAGTGTGTGATTGATGTGTGTCTGAGACGTGCACTCAAGCACGAAGCCAGTGCGGAGTCCCGATCCGCAGTTCCAACGTCCCGCGAGGGGCTTGGTCGGAGACGGACGAAGCGTTTGGTTTGAGTTTTAAATAAATAAAAGGATCAGTAAAATGGCATCAGGACTTGCAAAGTTGAAGCTGTTTAAGAGCAAAAGTGTGGGAAGCTTAACAGGAGAGGAAAAGGTACCAAAAACTTCACCGTTAGGATGTTTGTTGTCACATTGGGGGGAAATACATGAGGATTTGCGTAAAAATCAAATGATAGAGTATTGTAATAATTGGTGGCCACTGTATGTTTTAGAAGATCAGGAAAGGTGGCCAAGAAATGGAACACTGAAATATAATACTATATTACAATTAATGCTGTTTTGCCGAAGGGAAGGAAAGTGGAATGAAGTACCATATGTGGATTTGTTCTTTTATCTGAGACAACGAACTGATTGGCAAGATGAATGTAAATTGATTAGTCGGGACAATTTGGTAATGACGCTTGCCTCAGAAGAAAATAAAAAAAAGAGTTGTTGTTCCGCTTGTGACATTGGTAGGAGATGTATTAGATGTATTGCCCCTAGGGAAGATGAAATGGAATTAGATTTGGAAATAGCACCCCCAGAGAGGAGAGTAGATGGATTTATACCAAGGGTAGTCGAACCTGATAGTACAGAAAGAGAGGAGGAAGATCCTGGAGAAGGTTTGTCAGGAGTTTATTCACCAGTTGCCCAGAGAACTAGACAACAATCTAGATTAATGGCTCCTGTAGTAATGAAAAATCCTAGAGAGAGGACAGTGAAACCAACCCAGATAGTAGCTCCTTTGAGACAAGGAGTGGGACCGCAAGGGCCAGTATATGTAAAAGTACCATTTTCTGTAATGGATTTGATGGCATGGAAACAGGCAGCAGGAACATATAGAGAGGATCCGGAGAGGGTAGGAAGGGTAGTTGAAACAATTGTTAGAACACAGGATCCTGACTGGAATGATATACAAGTGATATTGGATAATTTACTGGACAGTACGGAAAAGCAGATGGTGTTAAAAACTGGAAAAGCACAAGCAGAAGCTGCCCTCATAAATGATATGCTTACTGGAACACTGGAACAAAATTTTCCTACAGGGAACCCTCAATGGGACCCAAATATAAGAGAGCATAGAAGAAAATTAACCCAGTACCAGAAATGGGTGCTGTACGGAGTGAAACATGCAATGCCGAGAGCATTAAATTGGTCTAAATTATATGAGGTAAAAGAAGACAAAAATGAATCACCTTCAGTGTTCCTAGAGAGACTAAAAGAATCAGCCAGAAAGTATACGGATTTGAAATTGGAAACAGAAGCAGAACAACAACAATTGACTTTAATATTTATGGGGCAATCAGCCCCAGACATAAAAAGAAAACTGCAAAAATTGGAGGGGGAGGATTCCAGGAATTTAAATAAAATGCTTGGAACAGCCTGGAAGGTATATAACAACCGAGAAAAGGACGAAGAACAGAGAAAAGAAAAGAGAGAGAGAATTAAGGAAAGTAGACTTAGAGCTGCCTTGACAGGGAATATTACTAGAGGCAGAGGTTGGGCGAGGGGAAGAGGAGGCTTTAGAAATTTTGGTGAACGAGGAACAAATACTCTGGGGATCAATCAATGTGCATATTGTAAGGAGGAGGGGCACTGGAAAAGAGAGTGCCCCAATAGAAAACAGGAGGCAGATCAAAAAGAGGCAAGAAGAATGATGACTTTAGATGACTGAGGAGGACCGGAGGGGAACCCAGCTGAACCTCTGGTTATAATTGAGCTGGGAAATGAAGGAGTTAAATTCCTGGTGGATACTGGAGCAACATATTCTGTTCTAAATGTTTGTAAAGGAAAACTGGGAAATAAATCTGCAAAAATAATTGGTGCCACAGGGAAAGAGGAAAACAGGCCATTCTTACAACCCTTAGACTTAAAATTTGATAACAAGATACTCACACACGAATTTTTGTATATACCAGACTGTCCAATACCGTTGTTAGGAAGAGATTTGTTATCTAAATTAAATGCACAAATTGCTTTTGAGAAAGGTGAAGTTTTTCTGAAAATTCCAGAGTCAAAGACAGGGGAAATACTGATGATACAAGAAAGAATAAAAGAATCAGAAATACGCAAAGAAGTAGATGATGCTGTTGTACCAATAGTCTGGAATACAGACATACCTGGGAAATCTAAAATAGCACAACCTGTAAAAATTGAATTAAAGGATCAGGTGAAACCGGTAAGGATTAAACAATATCTAATTAAACCAGAGGTAAGACAGGGAATTAAAGGAATAATTGACAAATTCTTGAAGTATGGAATTTTAGAAGAATGTGAGTCAGAATATAACACCCCAATTCTACCAGTAAAGAAACCTTCAGGTGAATATAGATTAGTTCAGGATTTAAGGGCAATAAACCAATTGACTAAGGATATACATCCTGTTGTGGCAAATCCATACACACTCTTAACTGCATTAAGAGAAAATTACCGGTGGTTTACAGTGCTTGATTTGAAAGATGCTTTCTTTTGCATACCCCTGGAGAAGGAGAGTCGAAAGCTGTTTGCTTTTGAATGGGAAAATCCGCAGACAGGACGAAAGATGCAGCTGACATGGACAAGGTTACCACAAGGATTTAAAAATAGCCCGACAATCTTCGGTAACCAGCTGACAAAAGAACTTGAACAATGGAAACAAAGAGATCCAGAATTGAAGCCTGGACATTTACTTCTACAGTATGTGGATGACATTCTGATTGCTACAGAGACAAGACCTGCCTGTGTAAAGGTAACCACTGACCTTTTAAATTTTCTGGGACTAAGTGGGTACAAAGTATCTAGAAATAAAACTCAAATAGCGAAACAGACTGTAATCTACTTGGGATTTGAGATTACCCAAGGAAAGAGACAATTAGGAACGGGGCGTAAAGAGGCAATCTGTAGTATACCTGAACCTAAAAATGTGCATGAACTGAGAGCTTTTCTAGGAATGACCGGATGGTGCCGCCTCTGGATACTGAACTACGGACTGATAGCAAAGCCATTGTATGAAGCCCAGAAAGTCACACCGTTTGTCTGGGGCCCAAAACAACAGCAAGCCTTTCAGAATTTGAAACGAGCCCTGATGACTGCACCAGCACTAGGACTTCCAGATTTGACTAAGGACTTCCAACTGTTTGTGCATGAGAGACAACACCTTGCACTCGGAGTGTTAACTCAGAGGATGGGAAGCTGGAAGAGACCGGTAGGATACTTCTCCAAACAACTGGACACTGTAAGTAAAGGATGGCCAAGTTGCCTTCGAGCAGTTGCAACCACAGTACTGCTCATACAAGAAGCCCGAAAATTGACTTTGGGGAGAATGATAACGGTATATGTACCACATATGGTAATTACCGTTTTGGAACAAAAAGGGGGTCATTGGTTATCCCCTAGCAGAATGATGAAATATCAAGTGACCTTAACCGAACAGGATGATGTAATTCTAAAAACCACTAACCTTACCAATCCTGCAGTCTTTTTGAGTTCTGTACAGGAAGAAGGACAACTGGAACATGACTGTCTGACCACCATCGAGTAGGTATACTCCAGTCGGGAAGATTTACAGGATACACCACTGGAGGATCCTGAGTGGGCGTTGTATACAGATGGCAGCAGCTTCGTGGAGAGTGGAATTTGATACGCAGGATATGCGGTGACAACTGAAAACACTGTTGTAGAGGCAGATTCCTTACCTTGCACAACCTCTGCTCAAAAGGCAGAATTAATAGCTCTAACAAGAGCATTGGAATTGAGCAAAGAAAAGAAAGTAAATATCTGGACTGATTCAAAATATGCTTTTGGTGTAGTACACATTCATGGAATTTTGTGGAAAGAAAGAGGATTACTATCCTCCCAGGGAACAAACATAAAATACAGAGAAGAAATTTTGAAACTAATACAAGCAGTCCAGAAACCAACTAAGGTTGCAATCATGCACTGTAAAGCCCACCAAACCGGAAATTCAAAAGAAATAATAGGAAATAAATTAGCTGACAGAATGGCTAAAAGAGTAGCAAAGAAAGATGCCTTTCTGATGGCAATAGTTCCTACTAAAACTATTACCTTACCCAGAGAAAAACCTAGGTATTCACAGGAGGATGAAAAATTAGCAAATTTACTGAAGGCAAAGAAAAATTTAGCTGGATGGTGGGTAACCACGACAGGTCAAATAGTGATTCCTCCACTTTTAATGAGGGAAATAATACAGACGAAACACAAGGAATCTCATTGGGGAGCAGAAGCCTTAGTAACTTACTTAAAGAGACACCTAGTATCAGTAAAAATGCTAGAAATGGCAAAAATGGTGATCGCTAAATGCGAAATCTGTCTGAAGAACAATCCATTGATAAAAAAGAAACTTCCAATGGGGATATTAAAATCGGGAATGGAACCAGGAGACTATTGGCAAATTGATTTTTCAGAATTACCTAGACAAAATGGGTATCGGTACATTCTGGTAGGGGTTGATACTTTTTCAGGATGGCCAGAAGCCTTTCCCTGTCGGACTAATCAAGCCAAAGAGGTAATTAAATGGTTGTTACAGGAAGTTATTCCAAGATTTGGGGTACCGATTGGAATTTCTTCAGATAGAGGTCCACATTTTATTGCAGAGGTAGTGCAAAATGTCAGTAAGGTGTTAGGAATCACTTGGGATTTACACACACCCTGGAGACCACAATCTAGTGGAAAAGTAGAAAGAATGAATCTGACAATAAAAAGACAAATCAGTAAAATATGTCAGGAAACCAATCTGAAATGGCCTCAGGCACTCCCGTTAGCCTCGTTACGAATACGGGTTCAACCAAAAGGTGAAACATTAATCAGTCCATATGAACTGTTGTATGGGAAACCTTATGAATCCCCTGAACCAAACGCAAACATGCATTTAAAAGGGCAACAGGATGTATGTAATTATCTGCTTTCTCTAGGAAAAACTCTAACCGCACTTCGGAGCATGATAGTGTGGAACAGACCATTGTCTTTGGAAAATCCTGTTCATGATTTCCAACCAGGAGATTACGTATACGTAAAGACCTGGACCTCTGAAACTCTGAAGGAACGTTGGAAAGGACCTTTCCAGGTGTTACTGACCACATTTACTGCTATAAAGATTGCAGAAGCAGATGCGTGGATACATTACACCAGAGTGAAGAAAGCCCCACCAGTTTGGAAAATTGTAAACAGGGTTGATAAAACATCAAAATTGATTCTGAAACATGTCTAATTTCCAATATCAGTTTTTAATAATATTGATTCAGGAATTTTTGTTAGTGGGAACTGGGTTAGGGACAAAAATTGAAAATGGTGTGACAAAGGGATATGGAAACACAGACCCTCAACTAGGAGCAGATCAGGTGATTTATCTTCCAAGAAAAACTCCAGAAGAAAATTTAATGATAGGATTGATCAAGGAATTTGCCAATTTGCAAAATGTGTCACAGATTACAGCGTGTTTACCAATACCAAGGGCAGTGGGTGAGCCAATTCCATGGGGAATCTTAACCTTGAATTTGACTAACTTGGAATTCAATAATGGGACAATGAGGTGTAAACAGGGACTTAAAAATCATGGGAATTGGAGAATGTTAAAACTGGAGAAGGAATGCCAGTACATACAACCAGTTGGGAATGTAAGGGAAGATTCGTAGCCCAGCCTGGATTATATGAAGGTCCAGGACATAAGGGATGGTGTTATTACCATAAATAGAACAGAAAAACACGACCACATGGATAACAAAAACAAAATGTGAAAAAATTAACCAAACACAAACACAACAAGGGAAAGGAATGATTTGGGATTCAGTCTGGTCCATGACCATACTATCCCAATTCCAATATATGGCAAATACCTCCTGGTGTTTTGTCTGGGACGGAACAATTTTTACAGCATGGCCCTCAATAGATAATAGGCGAAGCTCAATTCGGGAAAAGGAAAATTCTGTACCATGGTGGAACTGCAAAAAGATTTACAATTGTAACACGATAGATTGGACAATCCAGAAAGTTCCCCCGTTGGCAGCAGCCTTAAAATATGGATGTCTGTGTCGAGGCCTTAAGAATGACCTCCCACTGACTGACAAATATACTATACCAAGGGGCAAACGATTCAATTGTGGAAAAGAGACAATTCAAAGTCCAGGACATTTAGTCTGGGCAATGAGTGATGGAACTTGGACCACTCACTTACCTATGGATGGAAAAGTGAAACAGATAACATTAGGTATGCCAACATTATGCCCAATTTGGAAAAAATCTCCTTTTAGAGGAGAATTTGAAACTCTGAAGCTAAAACGTGTAAAAAGATCAGAAGATGATGATAAATGGAACGAACCCTCAGCCGGGGTACAAGTGAGCCGGTTCTTAGAATCCTTGTTAACTCCTCTATCATCCTACAGGAATAGAGATTGGATATATCGATTAACAGGACAAGTTGAGAGGTTGGCAAATGTGACCAGGAAAGGGTTCAGAGACTTGAATCTTCAACTACAGGCAACATCTAGAATGACTTTGCAGAATAGGCTGGCATTAGATATGATTTTACTTAAAGAACATGGGGTCTGTGGATTCCTGAAAGACAGAGTGGATCATTGCTGCATACGTATTCCTAACGTAACTCAGGATGTGGAACATGATTTAGATTTCCTGGAGAAAATAAAAACTGATACTCATGAACTTCAAGAAGACATGAAAGAAAGTTGGTTGGACAAAATTTTCAGTGGATTAGGATGGAACTTGAGTTCATGGGTCAAATCGTTGATAAACACAGCATTAATTTTGCTAATAGTCTTTATGACTATTTTTCTGGTCTATTATTGTCTGAAGAGACAAATAAACAGCAGAACTGCTTTCAACCAGGTGATCACTCAGGCAATAACCAGACCACAAAATCCACAAGATGAAAATTATGAAAGTATGTTCTAAGGCTCCCACCAACAACATGAAATAAGTTGTATTACTAGATAAATTTCAGAAATAGAGGTGAAAGTCTTGAATTGATTTTCAAAACTTTCAAAGGGGGGAAATGTTACCACTACTTAAAAATCAAATGAAAATTTAATCACAAAACGATAAGTTTGTGTTCTGTATTAGGTTTGTAACCTAGTTAAAGAATTGTTAAGTTTGAAACAAGTAACCATAGGCACTGTTAGGTTTGAAGTAGGTAGCCATAGAAACCCCAGTAGGTAAGATGCTGGACTTTTTGTGTTGTTAGAGACCGTCATGGACACTAGTTTAATACAATAGAGTTACTTACTGGACAAACGAGTTACAACATGTTAGAGAGCCAAGATGCTACCACGCCTGCGCAAGAAGGAAAGGTGAAAAATGCATAGCGAGGAAGACATACGGCCTTCATCTCACAGACCCCGGCCCACGAGCACCAGAGGAAACTACGCGTGCGCAACCGGGAGGAGTTAAAGGCGGAGACTATGGAAATGAATTCCCGGAACTCATTACAATAAAGACCACCTTTTTCGGGATAGGTTATGAATATATATAGGCGTCCTTGGATACATGATAAATGTGTAATTAACTTACCATATAAATACGAAATGAACTACTGACGCGGCGCGCGTGCGTTTTTGGAGGGCTACCTCCCGTGCCGCCCAGGTGCAATAAAGGTGTGCCTGCTTCTCAATGCTACATTGGTGTTAAGAGGTTTTATTCCTGATTTCGGTGACAGTTGCACTCGAGGATCTTAAAGATCCTTTCCAACCAAACGGATTCAGTGATTCTATGATTCCATGTTAGGGCCAGGGCACGTCCCAGCTTCCTAAGGGCAGGATCACCCCAGGAACAAAGCCAAAGGAGGGGGATGACAGGTCTCCTTCCCCAGGCCGTGGTGCCACCTCCCAGCTTCTGCTGTCCTGCAGGTCTCCGGGGAAGCCCTCCTTGCTGCAGCAGAGCTTCTCCAGTGGGAACAACTCAAGAAACTGGTGCAGACAGAGCTGCTATGGGGGATTGGAGAGTGCTTGGTGAGGACAAGCCCCAGGGCCTGGAGACCCCAGCCCACGTGGGCCTTGCAGCGGGATGGAGGGGTCTCAGCACCCCTGGAACTCCTCTGCCTGTGGCTCTCTCACAACCTCAGCCCCACAGAGCTCCTGGCTGGGAGATGGGAATGGGCTGGGGGGGAAGGGGCATGGGGGGTGCTGGGAGGAGGGGCTGCTCGGCCGGCTGCGGGGGGACTGTGCCATGCCCATACCCTTGTGCTCTCTCCAGCTGACGCAGGACAGGAGCAGGGCTGAAGAATACCTGGAGCAGAGCCTGCTGTACCTGGAGGACGCTCAGGCCACCTTGCAAGAGGCGACCATAAGGTTCATCGGTGAGCCACCGCCCCCGCGGTTCCTCCTTTGGCAGTCTGGGCCCAGTCCCTGCCGCTGCCCTGGCAGCGAGGAGCAGCCCTGGGCTGCTAGAGCCCCTTGGTGGCCCCCGCAGCTACTGGCCTTCCCTGGGGTCAGCCCTGATGGGGGGGAGGAGGGCGTGCAGCTGGGGGGCTGTGCTGCGGGGAGCACGCTGGGGAGCAGGGGGTCTGACGACACTCTGTGCCTAGGGCTTGCCGCGCGACACGTGAGGCTCCAAAACCAGCAGAAGCTGTCTGAGATCATCAGCGGTGAGTCGGGGCAGTGCTGTGCTGGCCGGGGGCTGGTGGGGCAGGGGACAGAGCCTGGGCAGGGTGCTGCCGTGCCTTGCCCTGCTCCAGGGAAACGCCTCAGGGGCAGGGGAATGTGGCAGGGGCATTTGGGGCATTGCTGTGCAGCAGTTCTCTCCTGGCCAGGGAAAGAGGCGGTGGGGCTAGCATGGGCTGAGGGGATGCCTGTGGCTCTCTGCACACACGGGGGTTCACCTGGGCTCTCTTTGCTTCTGTCACAGCCCTTGAGCCCTTCAGAAAAGACAGCGACATCGTAGTCCGTTTCTGGGCCGATTGTGCCATCAACGCCCTGAGCTCTCAACAGGTGCAGCCAAGACCGTGCTGGATCCTGCGAGCGCTGTGCTGGTGTTTCCCCTGTGTCAGGCAGAGGAGCAGCTCTCCTTAGAAAAAAAATGGCTCTATTTTAATAAAGTTGGAAGCAGCAGCACCAACGCGTGCTGTCCTTTAGCTGTGTAGCACCCTGAGCGTGCTGAGCAGACAGTGTCACTGCTGGCATCTCCCACTGCCTGCAGGACAGTCCCCAGCTCAGCACACCCCGGCCTCAGGCTTGTTTGTCCTTTCCCCTTCCCCAGAAGAAGCCGCGTTTGTTCATCCTCGGGGAAGTCTTTTCTTTATGGAATCACACACTGGTTTGGGTCGCAAGGGACCTTGAAGACCATCCAGTTCCAACCCCCCTGCCACGGGCAGGGACACCTTCCACCAGACCAGGTTGCTCCAAGCCCCATCCAACCTGGCCTTGAACCCTGCCAGGGAGGGGGCAGCCACAGCTTCTCTGGGCAACCTGGGCCAGTGTCTCACCACCCTCACAGCAAAGAATGTCCTCCTAATATCTCATCTCAATCTCCCCTCTTTCAGTTTAAAGCCATTCCCCCTCGTCCTGTCACTCCATGTCCTTGTCAAAAGTCCCTCTCCAGCTTTCCTGTAGCCCCTCCAGGTGCTGGAAGGTGCTGGAAGGTGCTAGAAGATCTCCCCGGAGCCTTCTCTTCTCCAGGCTGAACAGCCCCAACTCTCTCAGCCTGTCTCCAGAGCAGAGGGGCTCCAGCCCTCTGATCATCTTCGTGGCCTCCTCTGGACTCACTCCAACAGCTCCATGTCCTCCTTCTGTTGGGGGCCCCAGAGCTGGACACAGCACTGCAGGGGGATCTCACAAGAGCGGAGCAGAGGGGCAGAATCCCCTTCCTCGGCCTGCTGGCCACGCTGCTGGGGATGCAGCCCAGGATACTCTTGGCCTTCTGGGCTGTGAGCGCACATTGCCGGTTCATGGTGAGCTTCTCCTCACCCATCACCCCCAAGTCCTTCTCCTCAGGGCTGCTCTCAATCCCTTCTCCGCCCAGCCTGGATTTGTGCTTGGGATTGTCCTGACCCACATGCAGGACCTTGCACTTGGCCTTGTTGAACTTCATGCAGTTGGCATGGGCCCACCTCTCCAGCCTGTCAAGGTTCCTCTGGATGGCATCCCTTCCCTCCAGCGTGTTGACCACACCACCCAGCTCGGTGTTGTCCCCAAACTTGCTTAGGGCGCACTCAATCCCACTGTCCATGTCGTCGACCAAGATGTTAAACAGGACCGGTCCCAATACCGACCCCTGAGGAATGCCACTCGTCACTGATGTCCACTGGGATATCGAGCCGTTGACCATAACTCTTTGAGCTAAACCATCCAGCCCGTTCTTTATCCACTGAGTGGTCCATCCATCAAGCCCATGACTCTCCAATTTAGAAACAAGGATGTCATGCAGGACAGTGTCAAATTCTTTGCACAAGTCCAGTTAGATGACATCAGACACTCTTCCCCTATCCACCAGTGCTGTAACCCCGTCATAGAAGGCCACCAAATTTGTCAGGCATGATTTGCCCTTGGTGAAGCCATGTTGGCTGTCACCAATCACCTCCTTGATTTCCATGTGCCTCAGTATAGTTTTCAAGAGGATCTGCTCCATGATATTGCCAGGCACCCAGGTGAGACTGACTGGCCTGTAGCTCCCCGGCTCTTCCTTTTTCCCCTTCTTGAAGATGGGGGTTATGTTTCCCCTTTTCCAGTCACTGGGAACGTCCCCAGACTGCCACAACTTCTCAAGAATGATGGATAGCGGCTTAGCAACTTCATCCACCAGTTCCCTCAGGGCCCGTGGATGCACCTCATCAGGTCCCATGGACTTGTGCACCTCCAGGTTCCTTAGATGGTCTCGAATCTGATCTTCTTCTACAGGGGGTGGTTCTTCGTCCTTCCAGTCCCTGCCTCTGCCTTCTGTGACTTGGGTGGTGAGGCTAGAGCACCTGCTGGTGAAGACTGAGGCAAAGACGTCGTTGAGTACCTCAGCCTTCTCCAAGTCCCGGGTAACCAGGTCTCCCGTTTCCTTCCGCAGAGGGCCCACATTTTCCCTGCTCTCCCTTTTACCCCTGACACACCTCTAGAAGTGTTTCTTGTTGCCCTTGACATCCCTGGCCAGAGGGAATTCTGTCAGGGCTTTACCTTTCCTAACCTGGTCCCTGCCTGCTCGGCCTGTGTTCCAGTATTCCTCCCGGGCTCCCTGCCCTTGCCTCCACCCTCTGCAGGCCTCCTTCTTGTGCCCGAGCTTGCCCAGGAGCTCCTTGTTCATCCACGCCAGCCGCCTGACGTCTGTGCCTGCCTTCCTCTGTGTCGGGGTGCATCGCTCCTGAGCACTCCCTTGTCTCCAATTGCCCCCGTGGCCCGTTTGTGCCCCCCCAGCCCCTAACTACCCTCCCAGCCCCTAATTGCCCTCCGCAACGCCCCCCCCCCAGCCCTTAACAACCCACAGGATCATGGGGGTCATGGGAACATGGGGACAGGGTAGTCACAGACCCATGGGGCAGGGGGTGGCCGTGGTGCTGGTGCTGGGGAGGTGACGCCCTGGCCCACGTGACGCGGTGGGTGTCACCGTGTCCCGCCCCCCCCCTCCCATGTACCCCCTCCCCGCGGTGCCCTTTGCGGTGGCAGAGGACAATCGGGCCGGGCTGAGCATGAGGGTCCTGCGGGTACAGGGGGGGGCCGGGAGGGTGTATTGGGGGGACCTATGGGGAGCGTTATGTGGGGGGGCCCTATAGGAGGGTCCTATGGGGGGGCCACTATGGGCGGGGCATTATGGGGGGCCCCTATGGGGGGGTCCTATAGGGGGAGCATTATGGGCGGGGTATTATGGGGGGTGCTATGGGGGGGGCCCATATGGGGGGGCACCATGTGGGGCAGCAGTATGAGGGGGGACAATATAGGGGGGCACAATAAGGGGCCCCTGTGGGGGGGGCTTTATGAGGGGCTCCTATTGGGGGACACTATGGGGGGCACTGGGGGGGCCCTATGGGGGGGGATCCTCTGTGTGGGGCGTTATAGGGAGGGCTGGGGGGGGGGCGCTCCCTACAGAGGGGGGTTATGGGGGGAGTGGTGTTATGGGGGTGCAGGTGACCTGGGAGGGGCCCTGGGCAGAGGGGGGGGGTGGCGTGTGTCCGGCCCCTCCCCCTCCAACCCTCCCCCCATGGCCGCCCCCTGGCGGCTGCTGTGCTCGCTGCGCCCCCCCACCCCCCGCGGCACCTCCATAACCGTGTGCAGGAGCATCAGAAGCTCTTCCAGGTGAGGGGGAGGGAGGGGCGGGGGGGGGGGAGGAGTGTCCCTTGGCGGGGGGAGGGGACACCCCCCGATGTCCCTTGTCCCCTCCCCCTGCCAGGAGGAAAACGGGCTCCCGGAGCATCTCAAGGGGGTGCGATGGACTCGATCCTGTATCGCTTCACCACGCTCATGTGCTCGGGGGGGGGGGGGGGGGGGGGGGGGGGAGGGCCGGGACCCCCCGGGGGGGGAGGGGCAGTCCCTGAGCGTGCCCCTCCCCCCCAGGCACGTGCTACTCCCTGTGGTCACTGGCCCAGGCCTCGAGGCCCAAGAAGAACTAAGGGGGGGCCCAGACACACCCCCCCCCCAATAAAAGTCACTGGTGACGCTGGTGGCCTCGTTGGGGACACTTGGGGACACGGCGGGGGTGGCACTTGGGGACACAAACGGAGGGGCAAGGCAAAGACTGGAACAAGAAATGGGTTTTATTAGGGAGGGTCGGCTGGGGGGGGGGGGGGCCGTGCTCTGGGGGATGGTCTCCAAATGTCCCCAAATGCCCCCAAGTGCCCCCAGGTGCCCCTCCCCCAGGGCAGGACTGGCTCCCCCGGGGGAATAAATAGTTTTGGGGTTAAAGGCACCAGGAATGGGGCTGTCCCTGGGGGGCTGGGGACAGGGACAGGGCTGGGGACAGAGATGGGGACAGGAGAGGGGACATGGATGTGTACAAGAACTGTGACAGGGTGGGACAGGGCTGGGATGGGGACAAGAACTGGGATGGGGACAAGAACTGGAGGGGGACAGGGACAGAGCTGGGGCCAGGAGGGGAAATCAGGGTGGCAGAGGGTCCCCCTGTCCCCTACAATGTCCCCATGTCCCCCCACATGTCCACATCTCCCCCCATCCCCATGCACCCCTGTCCCCCCATGTCTCCCTGTCCCTGTATCCCCCCATGTCCTCATGTCCCCCCATGTCCCCGTATCTCCGATGTCCCCATATCCCCCCAATGTCCCCCCATGTCCCCCTGTCCCCTCCATGTCCCCTGTCCCCACCTGAGGAGGGGTCTCCGCAGGAGGCAGCTGAACATGAGGAACCTATTGACACGTCCCCCGGCCCTCCCCGGGGACACCGTGCTGCTACCGGCCGCTGCCACCTGTGGGGACACTGCCGGGGCCTGGGGGGACAGCGGGTGGCACCAAGGCGGGGGTGACACCGGGGCGGGTGCCCGTACCCACCTGCGGGCTGAGATAAACCTCTGGGAAGAGCTCTGGGTGGGGACACAGACCACGGTGACACTGGGACACGCACACACACAGACATTGTCACCCTCCCCCATGCCCCCCCCGACCCCCCCTCTGATCACCTCCTCGGGGGGGCCCGGGGGGCACGGGGACGCCAGCAGGGAGGGGCTGAGCCCCAAGAACCCGCCCCGGGGGGGAGCTGGGGGACACAGGGAGCCCCTCAGCCCCACCCACTGCCTCCCAGTCCGGCCCAGTAGGGCACAGCCCGGGGGTCTCGGCCTCCCCCAGCTCCTCCTCCTTCTCCTCGTCGCAGTGAACCAGCCGCTGCCTGGGGGGTCAGCACCTTGGGGTGCAGCCTCCCCCCCGCACCCCCATCCCTAATGTCACCTGGGGGAGGATATCGGGCGAGGGATGACAATTGTGGGGGGGTGACATATAGATATGGGGGGCAGTGACATGAGGGGGACACTGCGGGGGGAGGCGACACGGGGGGGCACCGGGGGGGCACGAGGGACACCGCATGGGGGTACACACTGGGGGTGAGGGTGACAGGCGACAGGACTCAGTGTGTGTGTCCCACCCCCCTGTACCGGTGTCTGCGCGGCGGCTCCAGGCCCCGGGCACTGTCCCCTGGCTGCTGCATCTGGGGTGGGGGGACGAGTGCAGGGGGGGCGTCCCAGGCCTGTGGGGTGGTCCCAGGCCTGTGGGGGAGTCCCAGCCCCGGGGAGGGGTCCCAGGCCTGTGTGGGGAGGAGTCCTCGTCCCGGGGGGTGTCCCAGGCTCCGGGTTTTTTTTTGTTTTGGGGGCTTTTTTGAATTTTTTTTCAGAGGGGAGTGTTTTGGTTTCTTTTAGGGTGCTTTCATTTTTTTTGGGGGGGGGTGGGGTTTTTTCTGGGTTTTTTTGGTTCTTTTGGGGTTTTTTTGATGGTTCTTTGGGTTTGTTTTAGGGATTTTGTGGGGTTTTTTTCTTTGGTTTGTTTTTTTTTGCTTTTTCCAGGTTTTTTTGGTTTTTGTTTTGTTTTTTTGGGGGGTGGGGTTGTTTTTTGAGTTTTTTTAGGGGGGATTTGGGGGGTTTTGGGGTTTTTTTTGTTTTTTTTTGGGGGGAGTTGGAGGTTTTGGTTGTTTTATTGGTTTTGGTGTTCTTTTGTGGTTTTTTTTTTGGGGGGGTGCTTTTTTAGTTTTTTGGGGGTTTTTTTGTGTGTATTTTTTGGTTTTCTTTTTTGTTTGTTTGTTTTGGGGTTTTTTTGTTTGTTTTTATGTTGTTTTGTTTTTTTTTTTGTCAGCAGCACAGCAGTATTCAGTCAGCCAACAAAGCAAATCTAAATCCTTTTGAAGATTGAATTTGCCATCCTTTTGTACCTGACAGAGAGAAAGTTGTTCCAAACCCCTCTCCTGAAGGTTACAGCTTGAAAACATTTGAAAACTTACTTTAAACACCTTTGCCATAGTGCAGATTGCAATAGCAAGGACAAGTCTTTATTGATAATCTCAAGCAAGTAGTTACGACCTTCTGCACCAGTGTCCAAAAAAAGGCAAAAAAAAAAAACCCAAACCATCTTTTGGGTTTGCATATTGATTTCTATCTAATTGTCCCACTTTGCAGTTGATCTTCAGTGTAATCTTCCCAGTACTGCTCGTGCCCTTTCCAGATTTCAGGAGGAAATGTTCAGTTTCTCTTTCTTCTAAGGTGTTTCTTTTCTCCGTGTCATTTTAGTTTGTTAAGAGGCGGGTCCGCTGTCCGTTTTTATTTGTCTGGGGAGGCCCAGAAGTGCAAAGCACCTTGTCTGATGTTTCTTACCCTCCTGAGCCACCAGCAGACAACCCAACGAGTGCCTTTCACACTGCAACGATGGTGGAAACTGTTGCCCCTGTGATTTTTATGAAGCGTGGTGAGTTTTCCAGCACGTGGCCCATTCTCCTGTAGAAACCTTGCGATGGAAGGGTTAAATTCTCAGGCGGGGGAGAACAACAAATAGAAATATACACAATGCTTCCAAAAAAAAGGTGCAGACAGAAATGTGCAAGTCTTTAGGGCAGAGAGCAGCTCTGAAGTCCAAGGATTGCCATCTGCTTGCTGCCCATGTGCTGATATCTTTGATATCCAGCTTCGACTTGGTGGTACAGACAGTGGAGATCAACAGAGAGCAACACTCAGGAATCAGACAAGTGGCTGCTGTGCAGGTGTACAAGCTTATCCCAGTAAGACAGCACGACTCGAACAAGCGTTACAGCTACACCAGCTGAATCCATCGCTAGAGAAAATGGTATCACCACTTCACGACCGTCCCCCAGCCGGGCAGGGAGTGTGTATAACCGGCTCTGCGTTACCGGGCCAGAAACCAGCCACAGGGGAGAAACACGGAATTTCTCCTGCTTTGTGCTGACCCGTCTCCAAACTCCGATCTGTCTGAAACAGTTATGCAGAGCTGATAAATTATTGCCGTTTGGTTTAAACACAAGCAAGACAAGACTAAAACCATCCTGTGACATTTCTTCTTCTCTTCCATGACCCCAGATTTGGTTTAGGTGGTAACTGTTCTCATCCTATCCCAAGACCAACTGGCTCCCAAGCCGGTAATAATAGCAGGGGTCTGCATTTTTGTCTCTTGATTGCTCATTTCTTTGACAAACGCAGCTTCTAAGGGGTTAACAGCACCAGCTATCCGCTGATAGTAATATGAAAACAACCCTCCACGTTGCTCCTAAATCCTCTAGAATATCAAACTGCAACGTTTTCCCGTGTTCTATTTCTGCCCACTTTGGCCCAAATCTTTGCATCGTAAGCCAAGGTCTTGGCAACTGCCCCCTTGGCAGCAGTCTTGTCTGGAGCTGCTGGGACAAAACCTGTGCTTTTTGATAACACAGGTGGAAAGGGCAAGGCGAGGAAGGTGCCAAGGAGCTGTGAACCAGGGCTGTCACCAACAGGTATTACCCAGCTCAGTGAAAGAACAATGGTATCTACCCGGCGGAAGAAGACCAAAATGGATGTGGGAACCCAGACAGAGCTCCCACGGAAGGAGGCGATGGTGCAGGTCGCAGGCTGCAGGGAATGCTACAGCGTCTCTGTGGTGTCAGGGGGCTGTGTGCGCTGTGAGCAGGTAGATGATCTGTTCGGCCGAGCGGCACAGCTGCAAAGCCAGGTTGAAAGGCTTCAAGCCGAAGTAGGAAGGCTTAGGAGCATTCGGGAGGCTGAAATGGAGATAGACTGGTGGAGCCAGGCTCTGCCTTCCCTGCAACAAAAATGGGAGCACCTGCTGGAGAGCTCCCAGGATCGAGGGACCCCTGTACTCTGCCCCTCTCAGGTGGAAAACAATAACCTAGAGGAGAGGAGTGAGCGGAGGCAAGTCTATGGCCTTGGCAAAAGGCGAGTGTCCTCCTTGCCTACCTTGCCTCCACAGGTGCCTCTGAGCAACAGATATGAAGCCCTAGTGGAATACAGCCGGTCCAATGGGGATGTGGTGGAGAGGCAACCTATATCAGAGGTCCCACCACAGTCAGAAAAAACTGACAGGCGTATAGCTACCTCCTCCACAAGGAAGAAGAGTTTTAGTGGTTGGAGACTCCTTCCTAAAGGGATCTGAGGGCCCAATATGCAGAGCTGACCCCCATCACAGGGAGGTCTGCAGTCTGCCTGGAGCCCGAATCAGGGATATCACCAGGAAACTCCCCAACCTGGTGAAGGCCACAGACTACTACCCCCTGCTGACCTTCCAGACAGGTGGGGAAGAAGCTGCATCCCGTAGTCTGAGGGGGATGAAGAAAGACTACAAGGCCCTAGGACGGTTGGTGAAAGAGTCTGGGGCACAAGTTGTTTTCTCCTCCCTCCTTCCATTTTCAGGTGATGATGTGGGATGGAATAGTAGGATTCTCTCTATTAATGCCTGGCTACGAGACTGGTGCTACAGGCAGGGCTTTGGGTTCTTTGATAATGGCTGGTTTTATAAGACACCAGGCGTGACCGTAATACATGGGAAAGGTTTATATCGTAGGGGCAAAAGGGTTCTGGGACAGGAATTAGCAGGGCTCATTCGGAGAGCTTTAAACTAGATTCGAAGGGGGATGGGGTAGTAGCTGGGCTTGCACCACTGGGGCAATGCTCTAGTGTTGAGGTAGACCAGGAGGCCTCCCATCCCCCTGGGGTGAAATCGGTGTGCTCAGCTCGCTCCCTGAAATGCCTGTACACCAATGCGCGCAGCATGGGGAATAAACAGGAGGAGTTAGAAATCCGTGTTCGGTCGGGGGGCTACGATCTAGTGGCAATCACAGAGACTTGGTGGGACGCCTCGCATGACTGGAATGTGGTCATGGATGGCTATGTCTTGTTCAGGAAAGACAGGCCGCTAAGGAGAGGTGGTGGAGTTGCTCTTTATGTGAGTGAGCAGCTAGAATGTATTGGGTTCTGTCCAGGGGCGGATCAGGAGCGAGTTGAGAAGTTTGTGGGTGCGAATTAAGGGGCAGGCTGGCAGGGGTGATACTGTTGTGGGTGTCTATTACAGGCCACCGGATCAGGATGAGGAGGGAGATGAGGCCTTCTACAGGCAGCTGAGAGCAGTCTCGCAATTACAGGGCCTGGTTGTCGTGGAGGATTTCAACTACCCTGATATTTGCTGGGAGGCCTACTCAGCCAGCCATCCTCAGTCCAGGAGGTTCCTCCAGTGCATTGATGATAACTTTCTGATGCAAATGGTGGATGAGCCAACTAGGAGAGGAACGCTGCTGGATCTTATCCTCACTAACAAGGAGGGTCTGGTTGAAGAGGTGAAGGTTGAGGGCAGCCTTGGTTGTAGTGACCATGAGATGGTAGAGTTCAGGATCTCATGTGGCAGGATCAGAATTGCTAGTAGAATTGCAACCCTGGGCTTCAGGAGGGCCAAATTTGGCCTTTTCAAGCAATTGCTAGGGGAAATCCCATGGGACAGGGTACTAGCACGTAAGGGGGCCCAAGAGAGTTGGTTAGCATTCAAGGACTGCTTCTTCCGAGCTCAAGATCAGAGCATCCCAGCAGGTAGGAAGTCAAGGAAGGGTACCAGGAGACCTGCATGGTTAAACAGGGAACTGCTGGGCAAACTCAAGTGGAAGAAGAGGGTGTACAGATCGTGGAAGGAGGGGCTGGCCACTTGGGAGGAATATAAGTCTGTTGTCAGAGGATGTAGGGAGGCAACTAGGAAAGCTAAGGCCTCCTTGGAATTAAACCTTGCAAGAGAGGTCAAGGACAACAGAAAGGGCTTCTTCAAATACATTGCAGGTAAAGCCAACACTAGAGGCAATGTAGGCCCACTGATGAATGAGGTGGGGGTCCTGGAGACAGAGGATAAGAAGAAGGCGGAGTTACTGAATGCCTTCTTTGCCTCTGTCTATACTGCTGGAGGCTGTCCTGAGGAGCCCCGGACCCCTGAGGCCTCAGAAGAAGTCAGGATAGAGGAGGAATCTGTCTTGGTTGATGAGGGCTGGGTCAGGGACCAATTAAGCAACCTGGACGTCCATAAATCCATGGGCCCTGATGGGATGCACCCGCGGGTGCTGAGGGAGCTGGCAGAAGTCATTGCTAGGCCACTCTCCATCATCTTTGCTAAGTCGTGGGCAATGGGAGAGGTGCCTGAGGACAGGAGGAAAGCGAATGTCACTCCAGTCTTCAAAAAGGGCAAGGAGGAGGACCCGGGTAACTATAGACCGGTCAGCGTCACCTCCATCCCCGGAAAGGTGATGGAACAACTTGTTCTTGATGCTGTCTCTAGGCACATCAAGGATAGGGGGATCATTAGGGGCACTCAGCATGGCTTCACCAAGGGGAAGTCATGCTTAACCAACTTGATAGCCTTTTATGAGGACGTAACCCGGTGGATAGATGATGGTAAAGCTGTGGATGTGGTCTATCTTGATTTCAGTAAAGCGTTTGATACGGTCTCCCACAGCATCCTCGCAGCTAAACTGAGGAAGTGTGGTCTGGATGATCGGGTAGTGAGGTGGATTGTGAACTGGCTGAAGGAAAGAAGCCAGAGAGTGGTGGTCAATGGGACAGAGTCCAGTTGGAGGCCTGTGTCTAGCGGAGTCCCTCAAGGGTCGATACTGGGACCAGTACTATTCAATATATTCATTAATGACTTGGATGAGGGAATAGAGTGCACTGTCAGCAAGTTCGCTGATGACACAAAACTGGGAGGAGTGGCTGATGCGCCGGAAGGCTGCGCAGCCATTCAGAGAGACCTGGACAGGCTAGAGAGTTGGGCGGGGAGAAATTTAATGAAATATAACAAGGGCAAGTGTAGAGTCCTGCATCTGGGCAAGAACAACCCCATGGACCAGTACAAGTTGGGGACAGACCTGTTGGAGAGCAGCGTAGGGGAAAGGGAAGTGGGGGTCCGAGTGGACAGCAGGATGACCATGAGCCAGCAGTGTGCCCTTGTGGCCAAGAAGGCCAATGGCATCCTGGGGTGTATTAGAAGGGGTGTGGTCAGCAGGTCGAGAGAGGTTCTCCTCCCCCTCTACTCTGCCCTGGTGAGGCCGCATCTGGAGTATTGTGTCCAGTTCTGGGCCCCTCAGTTCAAGAAGGACAGGGAACTGCTAGAGAGAGTCCAGCGCAGAGCCACGAAGATGATTAAGGGAGTGGAACATCTCCCTTATGAGGAGAGGCTGAGGGAGCTGGGTCTCTTTAGCTTAGAGAAGAGGAGACTGAGGGGTGACCTCATTAATGTTTATAAATATGTAAAGGCAAGTGTCATGAGGATGGAGCCAGGCTCTTCTCAGTGACATCCCTTGACAGGACAAGGGGCAATGGGTGCAAGCTGGAACACAGGACGTTCCACTTAAATATGAGGAAAAATTTCTTTACAGTGAGGGTGACCGAACACTGGAACAGGCTGCCCAGAGAGGTTGTGGAGTCTCCTTCTCTGGAGACATTCAAAACCCGCCTGGATGCGTTCCTGTGTGATATGATCTAGGCAATCCTGCTCCGGCAGGGGGATTGGACTAGATGATCTTTCGAGGTTCCTTCCAATCCCTAACATTCTGTGATTCTGTGATTCTGTGATTCTGTGAAAAAGAAATAGCCGAGAGCCAGCTGCAAAATGCGAACGTCCGCAGATTGCTCCCAAAACAAAGCTGCCAAACCTGTAGGCTATTCCTGCCTGCAATCGTCCCATGTCAGCCCTTTCACAGCCCCAAAAACAATGGGGCTTCGGGCTTCTTCACCTACCCAAAAGTCCAAATATTTCCCACTATGTCCAAGAAAAAATATATAGCCGAGAGCACGGCTCCACTTTCGAAATTCAACAGATTGCTCGCACAACAAAGGTGCCAGCCCTGTAGGCTATTCCTGCCTGCAATTGTCCTATGTCAGCCCTTTCACAGCCCCAACAACAATGGGGCTCCGGGCTTCTTAACCTATCCAAAAGTCCAAACGTTTCACACTCTGTCCAAGAAAAAAATAGTCGAGAGCCAGGCTCCAAAATGCAAACGTCCGCAGATTTCTCCCCCAAAAATGGTGCCAGCCCTGTAGACTGTTCCTGC
This sequence comes from Nyctibius grandis, assembly GCF_013368605.1. Taxonomy (NCBI): domain Eukaryota; kingdom Metazoa; phylum Chordata; class Aves; order Nyctibiiformes; family Nyctibiidae; genus Nyctibius; species Nyctibius grandis. The sequence goes on along the minus strand of NC_090662.1, from coordinate 91,987,471 downwards.
CTGCAATCGTCCCATGTCAGCCCTTTCACAGCCCCAACCATAATTGGGCTCCGGGGTTCTTTACCTACCCAAAAGTCCAAATATTTCACACTATGTCCAAGAAAAAAGAAATAGCCGAGAGCCAGGCTCCAATATTCGAAATTCAGCAGATTGCTCGCACAACAAAGGTGCCAGCCCCATAGGCTCTACCTGCCTGCATTCGTCCCATGTTAGCCTTTTCACAGCCTCAATAACAATGGGGCTCTGGGCTTCATTACCTACCCAAAAGTCCAAACGTTTCACACTGTGTCCAAAAAAGAAATAGCCGAGAGCTAGGCTCCAATATTCGAACTTCCACAGTTACTCCCACAACAAATGCCCAGCCATGTAGTCTATTCCTGCCTGCAATCGTCCTATGTAAGCCCTTTCATAGCCCCAACAACAATGCGGCTCCGGCCTTCTTTACCTTCCCAAAAGTCCAAACGTTTCACACTATGTTGAAGAAAAGAGAAATAGCCGAGAGCCAGCTGCAAAATGCGAACGTCCGCAGATTGCTCCCACAACAAAGGTGTCAGCCCTGTAGGCTGTTCCTGCCTGCAATCGTCCCATGTCAGCCCTTTCACACCCCAACAAAAATAGGGCTCCGGGCTTGTTTACCTACCCAAAAGTCCAAACGTTTGACACTATGTCCAAGAAAAAAGAAATAGTCGAGAGCCAGGCTGCAAAGTGCGAATGTCCGCAGATTGCTCTTACAACAAAGGTGCCGGCCCTGTACGCTATTCCTGCCTGCAATCGTCCCATGTCAGCACTTTCACAGCCCCAACAACAGTGCGACTCTGGGCTTTTTTACCTACCCAAAAGTCCAAATATGTCACACTATGTCCAAAAAAAAGCAAAAGCCGAGAGCTAGCCTCCAAAATGTGAAAGTCCGCAGATTGCTCCCACAACAAAGGTCCAGCCCTGTAGGCTCTTCCTGCCTGCAATCGTCCCATATCAGCCCTTTCGCAGCCTCAACTACAATGGGGCTCCGGGCTTCTTTACGTACGCAAAAGTCCAAATATTTCACACTATGTCCAAGAAAAAAGAAATAGCCGAGAGCCCGGCTCCAATTTCTTACTTCCACTGATTGCTCCAACAACAAAGGTGCCATCCCTGTAGTCTATTCCTAGCTGCAATCGTCCCATGTCAGCCCTTTCACAGCCTCAACAACAATGGGGCTCCAGGCTTCTTTACCTATCCAAAAGTCCAAACGTTTCACACTATGTCCAAGAAAAAGGATAAGCCGAGAGCCAGGCTCCAAAATGCGAACATGCGCAGATAACGCGCACAACAAAGGCCCAGCCCTATAGGCTATTCCTGCCTGCAATCGTCCCATGTCAGCCCTTTCACAGCCCCAACAACAATGGGGCTCCAGGTTTCTTTACCTAACCAAAAGTCCAAACGTTTCACACTGTGTACAAAAAAGAAATAGCCGAGAGCTAGGCTCCAATATTCGAACTTCCACAGATTGCTCCCACAACAAATGCCCAGCCCTGTAGTCTATTCCTGCCTGCAATCGACCTATGTCAGCCCTTTCATAGCCCCAACAACAATGCGGCTCCGGCCTTCTTTACCTTCCCAAAAGTCCAAACGTTTCACACTATGTTGAAGAAAAGAGAAATAGCTGAGAGCCAGCTGCGAAATGCGAACGTCCGCAGATTGCTCCCACAACAAAGGTGTCAGCCCTGTAGGCTGTTCCTGCCTGCAATCGTCCCATGTCAGCCCTTTCACAGCCCCAACAAAAATGGGGCTCCGGGCTTGTTTACATACCCAAAAGTCTAAATGTTTCAAACTAAGTCGAAGAATAAGAAATAGCCGAGAGCCAGCTGCAAAATGGAAACATCCGCAGATTTCTCCCAAAACAAAGGTGCCAGCCCTGTAGGCTATACCTGCCTGCAATTGTCCCATGTCAGCCCTTTCACAGCCCCAAGCACAATGGGGCTCCGGGCTTCTTAACCTACCCAAAAGTCCAAACGTTTCACACTGTGTCCAAAAATAGATAAATAGCCGAGAGCCAGACTCCAATATTCGACCTTCCAAAGATTACTCCCACAACAAAGGTACCAGCCCTGTAGGCTATTCC